>NC_142955.1:7472297-7514797 GCF_046866305.1 Octopus bimaculoides
TATAACTGAATGTGTGTGTGTCTGTTTGTGTGCATCACTAAAACTTGAAAACTACCCAACTGATTTCATTCAAATTTTAAACAGACTTTACTTAGGGTTCATGTGAATATATATATATGCATGCATATATACAGCTGCACATATATATGTATGTATATGTATACATATGTATGTATACATGTATATGTATAGATATATATGTATAGATGTACATGTATATATATATGCATCATCATCATCATCATTTAACGTCCGTTTTCCATGCTGGCATGGGTTGGATGGGTTGACTGGGGACTGTCAAGCTAGAAGGCCGCACCAGGCTCCAATCTGATCTGGCAATGTTTCTACAGCTGAATGTCCTTCCTAATGCTAACCACTCCAAAAGTGTAGTGCCTCCAAAGTGTAGTTCCATACCAGTGTAGTGTCACCGGTATGGGAGCTAGTCAGGTGGCACTTGCATTGGCCACGTTTGGATGGTGCTTTTTACGTGCCACTGACGCAGGAACCAGTCTGGATGGGGTGGCTGGCATTGACTATGTTCAGATGGTACTCTTTATGTACCACTGGCACGGGGAGCCAATCAGGCAGCACTTGCAATGACCCACACTTGTGATTTGATTTGATTTTGATTGATTTACTTAACTCAATAGGTCTCCTCAAGCATGTCGCCCGACAATTCAAAGGTACTCCTTAAATGGGCTGGTTATGCAATACTGGTGTAGGTTATGACTGTGATCTCACTTTCCTTGCAGGGTCTTCTCAATCACAGCATATCTCCAGAGGTCTCGGTCTTTCGTCATTGCCTCTGTGAGACCCAACGTTCAAAGGTCATGCTTCACCACCTCATCCCATGTCTTCCTGGGGCTCCTTCCACTGTTGGGCAGTGACACTTCTTCACACAGCTCTCCTCATCCATATGTAGCACATGACCATACCAGTGCAGTTGTCTCTCTAGCACACCACATCTGATGCTTCTTATGTCCAACATTTCTCTCAGGGCACTTACACTCTGTTGTGTGTGCACACTGACATTAACCTTCCAGCAGATCATACTAGCTTCATTTCTTTCGAGCCTATGCATGTCTTCAGCAGTCACAGTCCATGTTTCACTGCCGTGTAGCATAGCAGTTCGCGCACATGCATAATAATACAATCTACCTTTCACCCAGAGTGAGAGGCCCTTTGTCATTAGAAGAGGTAGGAGCTTTCTGAACTTTGCCCAGGCTATTTTTATTCTAGTGGCAACACTCTCTGAGCATCCACCCTGACTGGCGACTTGGTCACCTAGGTAACGGAAGCTATCAACTATTTCTAGTTTCTCCCCTTGGCATGTGAAGGAATCAGTTTTCTGAGTATCTGTGGTGTTTATTGTCCCTGTGCATCTGCTGCACACAAAAGCTATATATATATATATATATATATATATATATATATATCAAGGTCTCTTTCTTTCTTTTATTGTTTTTTCTATCAATATATATATATATATATATATATATATATATATATATATATATATATATATATATATATATATATATATGTATGTATATCTGCATATATACAAAAGCTATATACGTATATATATATATATATATATATATATATACGTATATATTTATTTATTTATTTATATATATATATATATATATATATATATATATATATATATATAAATGTATGTATATGTATATACATGTATATATATATATATATATATACACACACACACACGTATATATATATATATACACACACATGCATATATATTTACATGTATATTTATATGCATGTATATATATATATGTATATATTTATACATGTATATATATATGTATATATTTATACATGTATATATATATACATAATTAAGGGATCAGCAAATATTTGCTTCACCAATATACCGAAGTTCAGAAATAGCAGCTAAAAAAGCTGAGAATCCCAGATAGCATCACTTGTAACTCACAAAGGCAAAAACAAGAAGAAAAACAATGAAAAACTAACCATTCCGAAGGTTAACAGTTGACGCATTCCTGGATTATGAGTGATACTCAATTTCCTTCATCAATACTGTATTCCAGCAGTAAATTTGACTATGCTAGCAAACTGTGCAAGCATGAACGAGTAACATTCCACACTGACACAGGTCTGAAAGCATAACCGAATCGACCTCAGTCAGCCAGTCTAACTGTCCTTCCTTCAAGAAATTACCATGTGCGCGACAAGTGATACCGCAGAGAATCTGCGTATACTAACAGGGAGTGAATAATTATTACAAATTAAAAGGGTAAAGGATTATCAATTTATTAATTAATAAATCAATTAACAATTAATAATTTTTACCAAGCCCTTCGGTATGAAAGCACCATTATTGGTGGAGAACTTATTTAAAAGTTCATATATATTTATAAACATAATTAAGGGATCAGCAAATATTTGCTTCACCAATATACCGAAGTTCAGAAATAGCAGCTAAAAAAGCTGAGAATCCCACAGATAGCATCACTTGTAACTCACAAAGGCAAAAACAAGTTGCTGATCCCTTAATTATGTTTATAAATATATATGAGCTTTTAAATAAGTTCTCCACCAATAATGGTGCTTTCATACCGATGGGCTTGGTAAAAATTATTAATTGTTAATTGATTTATTAATTAATACATTGATAATCCTTTACCCTTTTAATTTGTATATCATCATCATCATCATCATCATCATCGTTTAACGTCCGCTTTCCATGCTAGCAAGGGTTGGACGATTTGACTGAGGACTGGTGAAACCGGATGGCAACACCAGGCTCCAATCTAATTTGGCAGAGTTTCTACAACTGGATGCCCTTCCTAACGCCAACCACTCAGAGAGTGTAGTGGGTGCTTTTACGTGTCACCCGCACGAAAACGGCCACGCTCGAAATGGTGTCTTTTATGTGCCACCTGCACAAGCCAGTCCAGGGGCACTGGCAACGATCTCACTCGAAAATCCTACGGGAGCCAGTCAGGCGGTACTGGCAACGGCCACGCTCAAAATGGTGCATCTCATGTGCCACCCGCACAAGAGCCAGTCCAGGGGCACTGGCAACGATCTTACTTGGCTTGCCGGGTCTTCTCACGCACAGCACATTTCCAAAGGTCTTGGTCAGTAGTCATCGCCTCGGTGAGGCCCAATGTACGAAGGTCTTGCCTCACCACCTCAGCCCAGGTCTTCCTGGGCCTACCTCTTCCACGGGTTCCCTCAACTGTTAGGGTGTGGCACTTTTTCACGCAGCTATCCTCATCCATTCTCACCACATGTCCATACCAGTGCAATCGTCTCTCTTGCATGCCACAACTGATGCTTCTTAGGTTCAGCTTTTCTCTCAAGATACTTACACTCTGACGGGTATTCACATTGACATTACACATCCAACGGAGCATACTGGCTTCATTCCTTGCGAGCTTACATATGTCCTCAGCAGTTACAGCCCATGTTTCACTGCCATGTAGTATGGCTGTTCGTACGCATGCGTCATACAGTCTGCCTTTTACTCTGAGTGAGAGTCCCTTTGTCGCCAGCAGGGGTAAGAGCTCTCTAAACTTGGCCCAGGCTATTCTTATTCTAGCAGCTACACTTTCAGCGCACCCACCCCCACTACTAACTTGGTCGCCCAGATCGCGGAAGCTATCGACTACCTCTAGTTTTTCACCCTGGAATGAGATAGATGTTGTTTCCTGTTTGTTTACAGTCTTTATTGCACCTGAACATCTGCCACAAACAAAAACTAACTTGCTAGTTAACCTGCCTTTGATGTTGCTGCACCTCTTATGTGTCCATAGCTTGCACCGGGTACATCTTATAGAGTTACTACCTACTCCTTTTCTACATACTGAGCAGGGCCATCTACCTGAAGGGGTTTGTGTTTTATCTACCTTCCTACTTATTAGGATTTTGGTTTTAGCTAGGTTGACTCTAAGGCCCTTCAATTCTAGACCTTGCTTCCACACCTGAAACTTCTCCTCCTAGTTCTGATAGTGACTGCGCAATTAGTGCAAGGTCATCAGCATAGAGGAGCTCCCAGGGGCAACCTATCTTGAACTCCTCTGTGATTGCCTGGAGGACTATGATAAATACGAGGGGGCTGAGGACGGAACCTTGGTGGACCCCTACCTCTACCCGGAATTCATTGCTGTACTCATTTCCAACCCTCACCTTACTGGCAGCATCTCTGTACATGGCTCGCACAGCTCTATATATGTATGTATGTGAAGGCGCATGGCTCATTGGTTAGAGCATCGAACTTACAATCGTGGGGTTGTGAGTTCGAATCCCGGACCGGGCTGCGTGTTGTTTTCTTGAGCAAGACACTTTATTTCACATTGCTGCAGTTCACTCAGCTGTAGAAATGAGTTGCAATGTCACTGGTGTCAAGCTGTATCGGCCTTTCCCTTGGATTACACTGGTTGCGTAGAGAGGGGAGGCTGGTATGCATGGGCGACTGCTGGTCTTCCATGAAGAACCTTGCTCGGACTTGTGCCTGAATGCTCAGAGGGTGGATGCTCAGAGAGTGTTGCCACTAGAATATATATCAGATTGGAGCCTGGTGTAGCCATCTGGTTTCACCAGTCCTCAGTCAAATCGTCCAACCCATGCTAGCATGGAAAGCAGACGTTAAACGATGACGACGACGATATATATATATATATATATATATATATATATATATATATATATATGTATGTATCTATATATATGTATGTATATATATATATTTATATACGTGAAGTATATTTGCCACTTAAATGTGGCTAACCGCTAAGGGTGAACGCTACTGTAGCTTGTAGCCCCAGCTGGCTATTGACACAATATATATATATATATATATATATATATATATATATATATGTATGTATATAGACATATATTTATATATAAATATGCATATATATATATATATGTATATAAATATGTGTGTGTGTGTGTGTGTGTGTTTGTTTCTACACCCACCATTGCTTGACAACTGATGTTTGACTAAAGAAACCTATAGTATAAGTACTAGGCTTACAAAGAATAAATCCTGGGGTCGATTTCTATGACTAAAGATAGTGCACCAGTATGGCCACACTCAGATGACTGATACAGTAAAACAATAAAAGACTATGCCATTTCAACCCCAAACAACGCCAGGTATCTCTGTTTAGTCTATATATAAATATGTACGTACATACATATGTACATACATTGAAATATACATTCATATATACATACATACATACATACATACATACATGCATGCATGCATGCATACAATATATACATATATATCAGGCCTGATATAGTTGCTTGGGACAGGAAAGGCAACATGAAGTGGTTCTAGAGATCAGTTTCTCTATTGATGTAAACATTTCCTCAAAAATCAGTGGGAGACTGAATATTGAGGAAGAAGTGCTTTGAAACTCACAGCTTCTCTACTGAGAGTTATTACTATCATTGCTTTAACATTTACATGTTTGTATAAGTATGTAGGGGCTGAGTTTTTATAGCTGGATGCTCTTTTTGTTGCCCCTCCCCCACCTGCTTCCAGATGAGGTTTTATTTTCCAGTCTTTTGAACAAATAACCCAGACATGTTTATGTGGAGAACTGGAAACAAATGAGACCAAAATGAGTCTTTTGTTTTTTATGAAAATCAAGCAACGTATTAAGACATGTCAAGAAACCTAGATACACTTTTGTAGTTAACTGCAAGTGAATGACACTATTAGAGAAAAGAGGAGAGAACTATATCACCCACACAAACACACGCATGTATACATACATACATACGTACATACATATATATGAGGGGGTACCCAAAAGTAACTGGAAATGTTTTCTGTGAGACAAGCCTGTTATAGTTCAGGCTTTTGCCACTAGAAGCCACTAATGTGACTTTCAGTCATCAGTCTGCTGACTGGTGGCCTCAGATGAAGTTGTACTACAATGTGGTGTGTCTTTGTTTTGCTGTGTTTCTCCCCTGTTCATCGATTTTTGTGGTGACTGAAACAAAGGAACATCATGCTTCTGTGAAATTCTGTTTTCTGCTGGAAAAAACAGGGGCCAAAACAGTTGTCATGCTTCAAACCACTTTCCATACATATGAGATGGTATCAAAAAAGTTCCTGGTCTCGTTACATTTAATAAAAAAATAACTAACTTGCCTAAGTTTTAACATCATCTCCTTTGGAATAGTTACTGTGTGCAGCAATACACTGGTACCTACCTACCTATCTATCTATCTATCTATCTATCTATCTATCTATCCATTTATCTATCTGTCTGTCTGTCTGTTCATCTATTTATCTCTCTATCCATCCGTCCATTCATCCATCCACCCATCCATCTATCTATCAATCTACCTACCTCAATCAAAAGCTTTCAATAGGGTAGACCATCGCTACTTGGAGGCTGTCCTTAGAGCGGTTGGTTTTGGTCCCATCTTCTGTGGTTGGATCATTGCCTTTTATAGCAGCATCCATAGTTCATGTAAATGGTAGTTCGCATAAATGGTCATCTGTCCAGACCATTTAACATCACGTGTTTGGTTCGTCAACAATGCCCCGATGCCCCCTCTCATTGCTTCTGTACATAGTGATTCTTGAGCCACTACTGCAGAAGCTGGTGATGCTGAGGAGCATCCTGTGAGAGATGGGATGTAGGAGGAGCGTGTCTGCATATGCGGACAACAATACTGTGATAGTGTCGAGCCACAGACATGTCAACCTGGTCAGTGAAACACTAAAAGAATACGAAGCAGCAACAGGAGCAAAAATTAACCGGGAAAAGTCAGTGGGCTGGTGGCTCACCACCTGGAGAAGCAAACCCATGCCATTCAACAGTGTCTCCATTGTGGGACACTGGACCAACGGACCGGTTAAATTGCTCGGAGTCTGGTTCAATCCAGATCTCCAAATGGAGAACTGGAACAAGATAACGAGTAGGGTGACCACTCTCACCCAGCAATGGGCTGAGAGGAAGCTATTCCTAAAAGGTCAGGCGAACACATACATTGCATCTGTCATTGATTACAGTCTGACCGTCATGCCTTGTCATGACCCTCCCATCACCAAACTGGAACGCATACTCTTCTGATTTTTGTGGAAGGATAGTGTTCTGATGGTTAGGTGATCCATTTGCTGTCAACACCTGCTAAATGGAGGGCTAGGCATGCCGTGGTTGATGATGTACAGACACAAACTGAGACTGCGACATCTCTGGCGCTTCATAAACAGCGGTGAACAGGTGTGGTCGTTGTTTGTGAGGTGTGCTTTCTCGCAGCTCGTCGCTTTAATTGAACTGCATGGATCAAACAGAGACCGAGACTAGGCGAATGGCACCATGAGTGCCGCCTTGCTCTCAAGCAACTCTGCTGTCCAGGACCAAACTTGTGTGACTTCAATTCCACAAAGGCATTCTGTAGAGGATTAGTGGAGGATTAGTGGAGCAAGATGTCCAAGTGCTGTTAGATCATGTGAACTCAATAAATCCATCCATACAGTTCACCATGGAAAAGGAACAGAACAATTAGCTGGCATTCCTGGACGTATTAATAACACGCACTGAGTATGGATTCAGGACATCCGTATAACGCAAGCCAACCTTCACTGGACGATACCTTAACTTCAATTCCCACCATCCATACAGTATAAAGAGAGGAATTGCTCAGTGCCTAAAACATCGAGCAATGTTTATAAGTAGTGATCGTGATACCCACCACGAAGAAATGATCAAGCTCAGTAAGAATCTATTAAGAAACAACTACCCCAAGAACATACTATCTACTCCAATTATGAAGAAAAGAGAGGATGAAACCAATAAACTGTCTACAGTCTGTCTACCCTATGTGAAAGGCTTCTCCGAAAAGAGACAAAAGATATGCGGCCCATATGACATCAGGGCAGTATTCAAGAGCAATACAACACTTCGCAAATATCTCCTTTGGGTAAAACCACCAACAGAAGAGAATATGACCAAAAACTGCGTGTACTCCATCCCATGCAGCTATGGTAGGTTATACAAAGGCGAAACATGTCGCCCCCTCAAAATAAGGGTAGAAGAACATCGCAAAGCTGTGACACGAGGTGATATTGATAAATCCGGTATAGCTGATCATGTATGGCAAAATGGAGACCACATCCCCCTGTGGGATGAAGTTAAAATAATAGACAGGGAACAACACTGGAAAATACGAAAACTAAAAGAAGCAGCACATATGCTAGGACACAACAATCTCCTAAGCAGACCGAGTGCAGATATGAATAGCATATCGGAACCGGTATTGAGGAAGGATAGAAAAATAATAGATTTATAAGCCCTAAAAATTCACTCCATAATTGCCCACGGGCATATGGCGTAGTGGTTAAGAGCGCGGGCTACTAACCCCAAGATTCCGAGTTCGATTCACGGCAGCGACCTGATTAATAATAATAATAATAATAATAATATAATAGTAGTAACATTGTTAGGAATGAGAACCCAGGTTTGAAGTTTCCCCAAGACACCTGACGAAGGCTGGAGGGTATATCAGCCGAAACGTTGTGTTAACAACAAACAAGATGAGGACAAATATCCGTCAAATGTAAATAATGTAAATAATGTATCTGTCTGTTTGTCTATCTATCTATCTATCTATCTGTCTGTCTATCCATTTATCTATCCATCCATCCATCCATCCCTCCAGCCAGCCAGCCAACCAGTTGTCTATCTATCTGTCTATCTATCTATCTATTTATTGATATATATATATAGATAAACAAATAGATAGATTGACAGAGAGATAATTATATATATTCACCATGATAGATCGCTAGCCACTACACATTCTTTATTTACTCTCTTTGTTTCTTTCTGTGGAAGAGAGTATGCTTGAAACGTTAAAGACTTTTTCACTTCCCTAGCGTTAAACTAATGCATCCATTTGTTGTCTACACCACCTGTCTTCTTTTGTTTTTTTGTGAATTCTCCCTGTATATATATATGACTCTCCCCAGACTGTTGTATCTGGGGAGAGTCATTTTCTTTTTTATGCTTCAACACACAAACTCACATAAAGAATCTTGCAAACCAAATCCATAAACAAAATATATATATATATATATATATATATATATATATAATGAAAAATATTTCAATACAAATGTATTAATACAAATGTATCAATTTCCAGCAAAAAGAAATTGATACATTTGTATTGAAATATTTTTCATTATTGACTTCTTCACTGTTCTCAGTTCCGTTAACGGCTTGGCGTTCGGGCGAGTATACTTGGCATTGATGTAGCAACATTTGAAATGTTGTCTAGGTAAATGCAACTGATGAAGACTAATCAGATTTACGTTGTGAAACGTATTTGAAAAGTCTGAAACCTAGGTATTGCATTATCCTTAATCTGGGTTGTTCATTTTCGGATGTTCTTCCTAAGGTAAGACAAGTTTTTCATGTTTTGTTGCACACACGCACTTTTGCTAGTATATACGCAGTGAAGCTATACAATAGCGTCGTTTTTATATCGATTGCTATTCTCCAGCAAATATCGGTACCTTGTTGTACCATTCTTATGAATTTATATATATATATATATATATATATATATATATAGATATATAGATATATATGTTATTCATTTATGTGTTTCAGTCATTTGAGTGCAGCCATGCTGGAGCACTGCTGTGGGAGGTTTTAGTTATACAGATTGACCTCAGGACTTATTCTTAAGCCTAATACTTATTCTATTGATCACTTTTGCCAAACTGCTAAGTTATGGGGTCATAAACACACCAATATTAGTTGTCAAGTGATGGCAGGGGGGTCAAAAATAGACACAAAGACACACACACACACACACACATATATATATATATATATATATATATATATATATATATATATATATATATAATCATAAATATACAGGGATTAGCATTGAGTTGCTTCTCCAACATACTGAAAATTTAGAAATAGCAGTCAAAGAACTGATTCTAAACTACAAATTTTTCTCTAAAACGGATGGCGATATTTATGGCACACATAGAACAAAAACCAGAGGGAAAGCAAAAACAAAAACAAACCTGCCTTTAGTTAATTGGATACGAACGTTTCGCGGTTAAGAGAAATGAAATTACTCTATTCCGTCTCTTTAGAGACACTTTCAAATTTATCAGAATATTGGGCTGAAGAGATGGAATAGAGTAATTTCATTTCTCTTAACCGCGAAACGTTCGTATCCAATTAACTAAAGGCAGGTTTGTTTTTGTTTTTGCTTTCCCTCTGGTTTTTGTTCTATGTGTGCCATAAATATCGCCATCCGTTTTAGAGAAAAATTTGTAGTTTAGAATCAGTAGTTCTTTGACTGCTATTTCTAAATTTTCAGTATGTTGGAGAAGCAACTCAATGCTAATCCCTGTATATTTATGATGATAAATGGTTTTACCGATAAAGGTTTTTTCATACTGAACTACTTGGCAAAATTGTTAATTATTAATTCTATTACTAATTGACGATTCCCTGCCCTTATTCTTGTATATTATATATATATATATATATATATATTAAAACATAGGGTAAAAAATCATATATTAATAAATATCGATTAATTACCAGGAAGCTAGCACATTTAAAGAATCAAAGAGATTCAGAAACAGTATCTGCAATCTCAGGGGATTAAAGTATATTTTTATATATAACGTTGACCACTAACGTGGACATTCAATGTGCTAGAAATAGATCACATCTTGTGTCTATTAAGACCTAAATTGTTCTCAAAACGAAATTTAGCAGAATACCAAAGCGTAAGCGGGCAAGACATTTAAAATTACCGAAAAAAATCATTATTAAACAGGGACCGGTTTCAAAATTAACAATCTTACCGACTGTCTGTTTCTCTTCAGCCTGATTCGTAATGTAACCATAATCCTCAGAACCCTATACAAAGTTGCCCACCGTAATAGGTGCACGTGTATATGGTTCTGTTAATTACAGCTTTGACGGTGGGCAACTTTGTATAGGGTTCTGAGGATTATGGTTACATTACGAATCAGGCTGAAGAGAAACAGACAGTCGGTAAGATTGTTAATTTTGAAACCGGCCCTTGTTTAATAATGATTTTTTCGGTAATTTTAACTGTCTTGCCCGCTTACGCTTTGGTATTCCGCTAAATTTCATTTTGAGAACAATTTAGGTCTTAATAGACACAAGATGTGATCTATCTCTAGCACATTGAATGTCCACGTTAGTGGTCAACGTTATATATATATATATATATATAAATACAGAGGTCCCTTAACGGTACTACTTAAATATACAGGTGTTACGAACAAAACATTTTAAATGTATGCTGTGTGGATGTGTAATGACACCCTAACTCTAAGCCTAACTAATCCTAAAACTAACTCTAACCCTAAAAACTAACCCTTCTTTTCATATCATTACATAGATGCATTGGGACCTCTGTATTTAATTAGTGCAATGAAAGTAACGGTTTCTGTGTGTTCTTGAATGGTTTACAAACATCTTCTATGCTGCAATTGTTTTTGTTTTAGCACACGATTTCAGATCAAGTCATTTGCTAAGCAAGTACATCTCTGTAATTTTTTAAAATCAGTGTGGATAAATAATGCCAGCAATGACCTTCTCGGGCTCTCCAATATTTTAATTTCAAACAGAAACAATTGGGGTCATGGAGTGGAGTTGCAAAAAATTCATATTTTCTCAAATTTTCTTTTTTATAACATAAATTTTTTGGGGAAAAAAATATTGTAAAACATGCGAGAGTGATAAAGAAATGAGGAGGATTGTCTTTGGATATGCTAGAAACAACAGCCAAGTTGCCCTTAAATCACTCACTTTTCCCTCTGAAAATATTAACAATTTAAAAAAATTTGTTTACTGAAAATGCACTTCTCATGATTTTGAAGTGCAAAAAGTCCAAAAAAAAAATTGTGTAAAAATTGGTGTAAAAAATAAGAGTTTTCAAAACTTTTTCATATAGAGATGCCCCACCCCAAACCCTATCATTTCGAAGGCTGTAGCTTTAAAAACAATGGGGAAAATCCCCGAAAAATTTTTCTCACAAATTTCTTCATAATTGTAATCTCTGCCATTTGAAAGGGATTTGTATAAATTTTCATTAAAAGATACCCATCTTCCTGAAAGTTATGAGGCAAAAAAGTCAGATCATGTGAATTTTCTGAAATTCCTTTCTCCACCCCTCAGAAAAATTCTTTCTTATAAATCCCTATATACTCTGAAGCCACAACATCTAAGTAGTATTTGTAGGAAATTTTGTTAAAAAGGATTCATTTTTCTGGATGTTATGAGGCAACAAAGTCAGGGATGTATACATCTGTAGTGATGCCCTTTTATTTATACAATTTTTTAATTTCATGTTTATTTCATTCATTGTTTGCAATACTCTCTCCTTCTCTCTCTCTCTCTCTCTCATACACACACACTGCAAAGATGACAGAGGGGGTGCTGAAATGAAATCTCTATGTTGCTTTGAGGGAAAGGTAAAACTTGACAAACAGCTTCTCCCTCTGTTGATGGACTACCGTAATGTTTGTTTAAAAAAGAGAGATTATGACTGTAATAAAATAATGAAAGTAATATTTACTAAGCGAGTGAGCACTATTATCCAAAAAAATAGTCAGATGTAAAATATAAAAATTATTAGAACTGGGAATCAAATGTGAAAACATTATCAAGGGGCCAGCAGAAAACCGCCCAGAGGGCAGTCTTTCTGGTAGTATATATAATATATATGCATATATATATCCTCATCATACTCACCATCGTTTAACGTCCGTTTTCTATGCTGGCATGGGTTGGACGGTTCAAATGGGTTTTGGGAAGCCAGGAAGCTGCACCAGGCCCCAATTTGATCTGGCAGTGTTACTACAGCTGGACGCCCTTCCTAACGCCAACCACTCCGAGAGTGTAGTGGGAACTTTTTACATGCCACCAGTACAGGGGCCAGAGGAGATGGCATCGACCACAATTGCATGGTGCTTTTTACTTGCCACCGGCACAAAAGCCTATATATATATATATACTCTTTTACTTGTTTCAGTCTTTTGACTGTAGCCATGCTGGAGCACCGCCTTTAGTCGATCAAATCGACCCCAGGACTTATTCTTTAAAAGCCTAGTACTTATTTTATCAATCACTTTTGCCGAACCGCTAAGTTACGGGGACATAAACACACCAGCATCTGTTGTCAAGCGATGTTGGGGGGGGGGGACAAACACACACATACAAACATATACACACACATACATATATATATATATATATATACATATATACGACGGGCTTCTTTCAGTTTCCGTCTACCAAATCCACTCACAAGGCTTTGGTCGGCCATTATATCCCCACTCAAAAAAAAGAAATTACATTTAATTTAATATTTGTACATATTATATACTTAAATATTAACTTATTAGATGGTATCTATAGAGATTGATCAATTTGCATGATCTTGCCAAATCACAGTCAAGTTACCTGTACTTCTATTGACCTCCTGAATCAACTGGCTGAGAGTTCCAGTGTACTCCAGACATCCTTAGAAACCTAGAACCTCGCCTTTCTGGATAGAGGTGTTTACATATCCATTCTCAGTCATATATGAGGTCATCCTTTTGCCTAGTACAGATCGTCCTGAATTGGTTAATGGCTGAGGAGTTTTCTTCCTTTGGCACAAAATATTCATCTGCCTTCTTCCAACATGGTGAAATGATATCCAAATCTTTTGGAACAGCATCCACAGCTTCTGAAGGAGCCGTGGGCATTTCTTTATACTTTATAAGGTATACCACCAGGGCCAAGAGCAGATCTGGCCTTTTTCATCACCTTTTCTACTTCTTTCCAAGATGGACAGTTGAGGTTGAACTTTGGTTCTACAGACATTTGAGTTAACATCAAGGGCTTGATTTCTGAGGTTATCATTATGGGCCTCCCTCAAAAGTGCTTCTGCCTTTTCTCTGGGGCTGGTCAATTTCCCTGATTTGGTTTCCCCCAACAGTGTTTGGGTGAACTTAAAAGAGTTTTTGACAAATTGCACCTGTTTGGTCTCCCTTTTTTCCCTCTGCTTCGAGATGCTTTCTGCCCTTGAAAGCCTTCTTATGAACGTGATATCATGACCTATAGATACCCACCCTGCAACTCGCACTTGAAAACTTTGAAAAAGACCTAGTCAACTTAGTGAAGAACATAAAATTCATGAAAACTTCGAATCATATTCAGAAGAAACTATCCAGCATAATACTTACTATAAAGAACTCTGATAATATTCATGTCCTCTCTGATAAAAGCAGATACTTATATTCCTTACCAATCAATACCTACAATAACTTTATCTTAAGAGAGCTACAATTGAAATATAAAACAGTAATGGATGCCGGAGTGAAAGAAATTAATGAAAATCACTTTGACATGATTGAAGTGTTTAAACTGCTAGATAGAACCAAACCTCATGCCCCTATGGCCCTGCATTTTACTCTGAAGGATCATAAAAAGGATTTTGAAAGTAAGCTAGCAATTAGATTGATTTGCTCAACCAAATCTAACCTGGGCAGAAACATTAAGTCCATCATCGATAAGATCACCCCTAAAGTAAAAAATAAAGAAGATCTACCACTTGAGGTTGTACCAACGATGTTATTAAGTCTTTTTGTTTGATAAACGAGAAGAAAACCCATTTTATACAGCTCGATATATGTAACTACTTCCAGTGTGTTACAAAGGATCTACTGGTGAAAGCAATTACATTCACCGAGAAAATTGTGGATATAACCCCTTTAGAGAAAGACATTATTTTCACAGCAACAAAAACCTTGATTTCTTTTAAAAACAAATTCTGGACCCGTAATGATACTGACGAAAAATTTGACGTTACTATGGGTTCCTCTGATTCGGCCCAGATCACGGACCTGGTGGGTCTGTTCCTCCTTTCAAAAATTAAGGAAGAATTCCTAAACATCAGAGGAGGTTTGTATAGCGACAACACCCTATTTGCTAGTTCATGTTGTACATTACAAACAATCGATAGAATGAAGTAAAAAGATTTATTAAATTTTGTAAGGTAAATAATTTGGCGGTCTGGTTTGAAAATACCACTAAAACTGTTAACTTTCTAGACGAAACATTAAATTAGGATAATAGGCTATTTTAACCCAACTATAAGCTGAATAAAACCATTCAATATATCCACACATTATATAACCATTTCCAAAGTATCATTAACGGAGTGATTAGGGAAATTTCGATTGTCGGCAAGCTAAATAGTTTTTAATAACATAGCACCTATTTTTAAGACAGCTTGGAGGAATAGTGGTTTTAAAAATGATATATATTATATTAAAGATACCCTATTCAAATACAAATTAGGTAAACGTTTTCCAAACCTAGCTGAAGCCAGTATTAATATCTTGTTCGTAAATAACCCTATCGTTTTAGGAGATTTCCTAGGTATTTTAGCATGTATAATAATAATAATAATAATGATGATAATAATAATAATAATAATAATAATGATAATGATAACGATAATAATAATGATAATAATAATAATAATAATAATAATAACGATAATAATAATGATAATAATAATAATAATAATAATAATAATAATAATAATAATAATAATAATAACGATAATAATAATGATAATAATAATAATAATAATAATAATAATTAATAGCAACAACAACAACAACAACAACAAACAGCGGCAAACTGAAAGTAAGACTGCGAGAAAACAGAAAATTATATGGTTTAACCCCCTTTTCCCCTGCAGATTAGAAATCTCCCCTAAAATGTTTTTCAATATCGTCGATAAGAATTTCCATGTAGGCCATAGATACCATTCTATCTTTAATAGATCCTGTTTAAAACTTTCATACTTGACTACGCCTAATTTAGGATTGATAACTGTAGGGAACAATAGATTCAAGCTTGGGAATAACGGGAATATGGGTAGCCCCAAAACGAGTAGGATTAATAATAACATAGATAAAGAATGCACAGGGACCAGCAACTGAAATAAAGCCTGCACTTGTCGGAACTGCAGTTTATGTGCATTAGGGTTTCCTGTCTAACTGCCAATCAATGTAAGAAAGTATACATAAGAAGTACCATGGATTTCAAAACGAGATATAGAGGACACATCAGCTCGTTCTCGAATCCAGGAACAAAAAAAAAAAAATGCAACAACACTGGCTAAATATATTAATGGTCTAAAAATGCAAGATAAGGGATTTAGATTAAACTGGTCAATCATAATGGAAACCACCCCATATAAAACGTATACTGGAAGGTGTAAGTTATGTACGAAGGAAGCAATTAGTATACTTCGTAGGCATAAATATTTAGCTACATTTAAGTTTTTTAAAAAGTAGAAAGGATAGAATCCAAACATCGACCTACCTTTATGAAATAATTTCTTTCACTTTATTTAGATTTGATCAACTTAGAGTTTAAGTGTAAAATTCTTTATACTTTAGCATCTTAGTAATTCACAGGTTTAGCGTCACATTTGAACATATTAACCTTCTATATTTAAGTTGTAAGTTGACAATCATTGTAAATTGTAAATCACAAATATCAGTGAATTTTTGGACTGTTCCCACTAACATTCTGCATATATGCATTCACCTTACTTTAATTATTTACTATTTTTAATTATCAGCTATCCGTCTTATATGGTTAACCAGGTTTAACTTGGAATTTGAGTCATTTTATTTTATGCAGTTTGCTCATCATTTGAAATTAGTGTTGTTTTGTGAAATTGTACAGCGTGATAACCCCGGTAAATTGTTATATTATTGTCGCTGTTTGTTTTACTTGTTTTGTGTTAAACAACACTTTGTTTTACTGCCTTTTTGTTGACATGTTCCCCACTTTCTTAAGTGGGTTGCCCAGTTTGGAAAAAGATGGAAATTGAAAGTCTAAGTTCCTCTGAGGAGGAATTGCTACAAGTGATTCACAAAATTGACAAGAAAGAAGAGGAAGGAAAGATGAATTTTGCGACCATGGCCAAAAGCCACAACAAAGATATAGATATGCAGGAAATAAGCAATGATAAGAATATGCTTTGTAGGGAGGGACACGATGCAAAGGTGTCCCCATCCCAAGAATTTTTGCAGGAAGCAAAGGTCAGAATTATAATATACAAAACCTACTCTATAAAGGCCCAGAAGATTAAAGTGATGACCACCATGCAAATTGAAAAGGTACTGAAACCTATATGGCAGGAAATTTCATACCTTTCAAGAGGGTGAAAATTTGGAACGGTGGAGGTGCGGTTCCAGGATGAAGCCATAGCCAGGCTATACTCGGTAACCCCCATGAAAACTGATGAGGTGGTTCTTCTACCCATATACCTTGGAAGGCATGCTTCTAGGGTAAGGGTAGGAGACATACCTCCAGAAATAAATGTGGCTTGGCTGGTGGCTGCCATTCTTCTAGGTATGAAGGAAAAAATAATGGTCCTCCAAGCCACCAGCACCTCATGAAAAAATTGGCAGGGGTAGAGCCTGAATATGACGATTCAGGCAGCCCTGGAGGCCTTAGAAGAGATGGTGGAGACCATAACGGTTGTCAACATGATACTCAGGGTAAGAGTGGAGAGCAGGACCCCGCATTGTTACAAATGTGGTTAAAAGGGCCACATTAGGGTAGAATGTCCTCCACCACCCGTAACAAGAAGAACCCATAATCACAAAAGAAACCGTACCTCTACCAATGACAAGAACCAGTGAAAGTACAGAGGAAGATGGTAAATGAAAACCAGTGATGGATGGGAGATTACAGCAAGGAAGAGTAGAAAGAGGAGAAAAAAAGGACAAGTTATGAACGATGACGCCCATCCCACACCCACCCATCTCCCATCCGGACCCACTTTGTCCCACCTTTCCCGTACAGACACCAACCCCTACTCTGCCTCACCTGACACTGACAAATTATCCACAAGCATACAGGAGCCCCAAATTCCCCAACCCCCAACCTATGAGGAAAAAAGCATAGTAATGTTTAACTTGAAGAACGCCGAGTTATTAAAGGTCACAAACAGTTGAGAAGAAAAAATAAATGTAATCACTGCAGACTGTAGGGCGGTGCCATTGCACTTTAAGTGTGTGGGAGTACATCTCAAATACATAACAGAACTGGATGGATTTGGAAATAATGTTCTACACTGGCAAAAGAAGATTGATACCAGGTGTCTATCAGTAACGTTAGGATATAATGAACTTATTAATAATTTCAATATTGATATTTTAAATGATGAATAAGGACTAAAAGTAATTGGATAACAAGGATAAATGAAGTCCCCTGGTCATGGGGTTGCGTGACTTCATTTCATTTTTTCATTTTTATACTATCATTAATTCATCCTTTTCATTCATTTTTTGTCCCCACAATGTTTTGTTTTGCTTTGTCCCTCTACATTCACCCCCTGTGGGTAATAAGAAAAACCCCTCATTTTATTTTATTTTATTTCAACGAATATTTTAACTTCATTTTCATTCACACAAATATTTTACTTCACAACTTTTTCCACTTCACAAAGCCTTTCTATATCATTGAGAACTTTTTAAAACATACTATAACATCTAGAACAGAATATAACATTACTCAATATGACTTGAAGTTCTGTAAGTAGGAGATATTTTAAGGTTTCTCAATTTTTAAACTATTTTAATCGATTTATTTGTACTTCTGATGAGGGAAATGCAACTATTTGTATCGGCTGGAAAACTCATCCGATACAAACGCATTCCTCGAAACAATCATAAGGTTTTGTAATACTGCATTTCTTTCGATTGTAATATTGGAGCACTTGAAATCTAACATCTCGATGAATTTCTTTATGTATTTTGTATTCCCATGATAAGGAAACTTGACCTACGAAAATCTGTATTCCACTTTGACTTTTGTTATATATATATACACATACATACATATATATCTATATCTATACACACACACTCACACACACATAGTAAGAAAAAAGAGGAGGAGAATTTCGATTATCCAGACATGGTGAGTTGTAATGCAATATATATATATATATATATATATATATATATATATATAAAAGAAGGAAAATGCACAGTTTACATAGTTTTAATATATTTTATAAGTGTTTGTTGACTGGTATCACTTTCGCTAATCAAGCCATTGAAATTGTTGTAATTTTGTATTTTCCTAAGAAGATTTTAATCCATGTTGTGTATGGAATAAAATGAAACAACAGGTAGAAAAATCTAAGGAGAGGTAATTGGTGATCATTATTATTCAGGACTCGAGAGGTAATTGCTCATTTTTGGAGGAGGTGTAAATAAATATACAAAAACTCAAAATCTAAAATATTGAGATGAAATATTTACAGTGAAGTGTATGCGGATATGAATTAAAATATATACTAAGAACAAAGTTGGTTATGCATTCATATGTAGGCCTGGTGAGATGCAGGAGAAATCCAGGCAGGAAGCACTCCACAGGACTGGAAGTCTTTCAGCACCTGTGTCACCTCAAGTCTTCAGTTGGGGAAACCCACCCAATACCACCCCAGAGGCCCAAACCCAGCTAGTGAAAGATTGAACCAAATGGCCCAAGAGGAATAAAACAAAGGAATGGCAACAACTGGACCGAGACCTCGACATAATATTGGATTGTATACTTGCAGGAACAGCTGAACAGAAAGTGAATTCTCTTGTAACTGTTGCATTCATTTTGGCAAAAGATTGCTTCAGGACAGATTGGTTAGCACAGCAATCAAAAGGAAGCCTAGCAGAAGAGAGAGATGCACCATCTGAGGGGAGAGATCAAGGCTCTCAATAAGCAGTATAAGTGGGTCTCTGCTGATGAAAGGGAAGGCATCAGGGACTTGTCAAGTCCCCGAAAGAAGCCCGTCATATGTGTGTGTGTGTGTGTGCGTGTGTGTGCGTGTGTGTGCTGTCCTCTACCATCGCTTGACAACTGATGCTGATGTGATTACATCCCTGTAACCTAGCGGTTTGGCAAAAGAGACCAATAGAATAAGTAGTAGGCTTGCAAAGAATAAGCCCTGGGGTTGATTTGTTTGACTAAAGGTGGTGCTCCAGTATGGCTGCAGTGATATATATGTATGTATATGGGAGAAGTACCACAAATGCAATCTTCCTAGTAAGACAGTTACAAGAAAAGCATTTGGCCAAAAGTAAACCATTGTACTTAGCTTTCATTGGCCTTGAGAAAATTTTCAACAGGGTTTCCTGCTCTTTTATCTGGTGGTCTCTAAGGAAGCTAGGAGTAGAGGAGTGGCTTGTTAGAGCCATACAAGCTATGTACAGTGGTGCTGTCAGTAAGGTGAGAGCCGATCTTTAATACAGATTCCAATATTTGACAATTTTGAAAGTAAGATATTGTGGTAGACTCTGTCGAACGCTTAGGGCCTCCACTAATGAAGAAAAATATAAAAACATCGACGAAGAGATGCACAGGGAAATAAACAAACAAACCGAGGGACAACCCCTCGAAAATACCATAAATTTTTGGAAAGAAGTCTGTGAAATGGAAGAAAGAAACTCTCTCCTACGCTGGGAAAAAAGCAATGATTTCTTCCAAAGATATGAATCAACTTTTAAAAAAGAATTCAGCACAGATAATCCTTTTCTAAAGAAAAGAACTATAAATAATAAACAAAAACTGAACAACGCACAAACCACCACCAATTTCAACCACTTAATCAACAACAACCCTCCTCATTACCCTCCATACACCATAAATAGAAATCACTTACAACCACCCAAAACTAAACAGGGAACAAGCTTACAGACAACGCATATATGAAATAGATTGCACCAAATCTAAAGATCACCCCTACACCAGGAACAGAACACACCAACAACGTCCCAATACCAGGCATAACCATCCCATAACAACCCAAAACAACACTAGGATAAGAAACACACCACATACTAGTCACTACTACCCTATGACCCAAAATTACTGGTCCCCACCGAACGCAAGAACAACACAAAATAACGTTAGATCAAGAAACATCCCACATACTAGAAATTCGAAACAAAAATATATCACATACAGAAATGTTACACACATCACTAACCAAAACACCCATAGACACCCACACACACATAACAATCTGAGGCAACAATACTACCATTCCCCCGAACCAATCCCATACAACCTCACAGACAGCTCATGCAAACAAAATTACAAACAACATTTTTTAGCCCCAGACCAGAGACACCAGGACACAGGCTGGAATCTGGTAATCAGGAAAAACCGAAGATAATCAATCTCTCAACCAAACCTCTTTCAAGCATAAAAATAGACATCCTCTCAAAAGGGCTAAAATTCACCCAACTCCACGCAGAGCCAACCAAAATGAAGTGAAGGACAGCATAACAGAATTCTGTAGAAAATTAAGACTCACAGAAGCATTAACCAATCACAACACTGAAGATGACTCACTAGTCAAAAACAAAAGTGAGCACATCCCACACAAAGGAAGAAATAAAAATCTTGATGAATTCTGCAACCACATTGAGAACTTCCCTTACCACACCATGCATAAACAGACAGTTAACTCAAACTTTAACACTACACAATGGAAGGAACTAATAGAACTTCAAAATAATGAAGATATTACGATTAAGGAAGCAGA
This sequence comes from Octopus bimaculoides, assembly GCF_046866305.1. Lineage (NCBI taxonomy): Eukaryota > Metazoa > Mollusca > Cephalopoda > Octopoda > Octopodidae > Octopus > Octopus bimaculoides. Next base: position 7,493,973 of record NC_142955.1, read on the forward strand.
TAAAGGAAGTGCAGAGATCTAGTAATCTCCATGCTTGATGACAATCAACATTATGAAAAAGTCACAAACTACACCCCACAAAAAATAATGAAAACTCTGTCCTCACTAATTAAAACCCATGGAAATGAACTGACAACCAAGGAGATTGATTTTCTAACAAACTTCAAATGTAAACCTAGCCTCTTCTATGGTCTGCCAAAAATACACAAAAGCCAGATTATAAATGAAAGCATTAAAAAAATCACCAAAGACGTACATACATACACCAAACCCGGGGGACCTAAAACTATGACCCAACATAGCTGGCCCAGCCTGTGAAACACACAGACTAAGTCTATTTATGGACATCCTCCTAAAACCCTTCCTTAAACACATCAATAGCTATATCAGAGATGACTTGGATATGTTAAATCACCTCCCAAAGAAAGTCAAGGAAGAAACAATCATGGTTTCATTTGATGTGATTAATTTATACACCAGTATACCTCATAATTATGGACTAGAGGAAATTCAGTTCTGGCTGGACCAATTCCCGGAAGAAATCCCAAACAGGATCAGTAAAGAATTCATTACTAAATCGGTTGAATTCATCTTACGAAACAACCACTTCATGTTTGACAATAGTTTCCACCAACAAAAATCCGGAATTGCTATGGGCACTAGGGCAGCTCCAGTCATTGCGAACCTAACAATGGGTTACTTGGAAGTAATAATATACCAGGAATCTTTATCTACCTTTGGAAAAACCCTTTCCCAATACATAAAAGAAAATTGGAAAAGATTCCTGGACGACTGTTTCATACTCTGGAATGAAAACACAGATAAACTCTTGAAATTCAAAAGTCTATTAAACAGTGTCAACCCAAACATACAGTTCACAATAGAATACAACCAAAAGGAGCTCCCATTCTTGGATATACTAATTAAAAAAGTAAACCTAAAAATAGAAACGGACATATTTTACAAAACCACAGACGCCAAACAATATCTACTATTTGATTCATGCCACCAAAGACACACCAAAACAAACATCCCCTTCAACCTTGCAAGAAGGATATGCACAATAGTGTCAGAACAAAATACTAGAGACTATAGACTACAAGAACTCAAAAACACACTAATTGACAGACACTACCCAGTTCAACTCATAAAGGATGGAATCAGACATGCATCACAAATCGACATAGAAAGCTTAAGAAAAGTTAAACACAGCAACACACCTTCTCCGAAAATACTGCCGTACATATCCACATACAACCCCAGAAACAAAGAAGCCTTCACCATCATCACCCAAAACATACCAACGCTACATAAGGACCCCAAATTAAAGGAAATTTTACACACACACAAAATCATTAAATGCTACAAACAACCAAAATCACTAAAAAAGATCCTCACAAAGGAAAAATTATTTTCCAAAATAACAGATGCAAAAGTGAAAAAATGTGGTCGACCAAATTGCGCAACATGCCCAAACCTTCTAGAAGGTTCAGAATTCCTTTTCAAAGAGGGACAAAAATTCAAAATTATATCTGACTTTACTTGTGCCTCAGAAAACGTTATTTATGTAATAAGATGCTCGGTCTGCCACGAAAACTACATAGGGTCCACAGGATTATCGCTCAGATGCAGATGCACTCTGCATCGACAGCAGATTGCATTCCCAGAATATCGAATGATACCCTTTGGTGAACATATTTAGAAATGTGCAAAACAAATGCTACCACAATTCATAATCTTTCCATTCTATTAATGTGCCATTGGAACACCAACACAAATTAGATTAAATAAGGAAACCTTCTTCATTCAAAAATATAAGCCCAAACTTAACCATTGCTAACACTTTTAAATTAGGAAATTCACCTCACTGAGAGAAATAAGTATAGAACAAAACCTAACATTCTAAACCAAACCATGGTAAATTAATCAAAATCTATCACCTCCTACATTTCGATTTTCTCCCTTATACTGGAAAAAATCCCTGATTACCTCCCCCTATCTAGAACTCTATTTTACACACTGGAGCAAAGACATGTTACGATACAAGTAGAGAAATTTGAAAAGACAACACGAAACCGGTTATTTCTCCAAGTACAATGTTTATATACCCAAAATTTTATAACATTTTTCTGACATAACAATTTAAATATATACTTTAACCATGTAACACAAGCCTTCTGTAGTTTTTTCACTCTTGTTTATCTTTTATATATATATATATATATATATATGTGTGTGTGTGTGTGTGTGTGTGTGTATTGATATATATGTATATATATATATATATATATATATATATATATGTATGTGTGTGTGTGTGTATATATATATATATATATATATATATAAGTTAAAAAAAAAAGACAAAAAACAATAACAAAAAACAACAATGTGAGGACGTGATACAGATAGTGTTATTAGACGCTCGGGAAAGGAAAGAGAGAGAGTATGATGTTTCGGGCGGAGCCCTTCGTCGGAAACAAGGAAAGTTCAAAGAAGGGAAAAACGGAGGAAGAAAAAATCAACACCGATGTCCATGAGGTTACATTGTGGAAGGACCGGAAGAGGAAGTGGTGGAGGAAAAGTTCTTTTTAAGACAGGAGAGTGAAAAAGGGAGGTGAATATGTGTGCGTGCGCGAGGGTCTGCAAGTGTGTGTAATAACAGAACGTGTGTGTGCGTATGTATGTGTGTGTGTGCACGTGGTTTGGTTGTTTATCTGTTAGTGTGTATGTGTGTGTTTGTGTGTGTGTGTGTGTGACGTAGTGGAAGGAATTAGTAGCAGGAATAGTTAGGGAGTGCTTGTGGACAATGGTCAGTGGAAGGTAAGCAGGCAGTATTTGAGTATGTGTGTGAGTGTGGGTGTGATTGCCTAGCAGTGTGTGCCTGTATTTTTTGTGTACGTGTGTGTATGTGTATATATATGTGTGTGTACGTGTGTGTGTATATATGCATGCGGTTTTGCTTAGTGGATCGCACGTGGGTTATTTCGTGTGTGTGTGTGTGTGCGTGTATATGCGTAGTATGTGTTCGTGTATGTGTCACTGTTTGTTGTGTGTGTATGTGAGTTATGTGTGGGTTCATTTGTGTGTGTGTACATATGTGTGCACCTGGGTGTGTGTATGTGTGAGTGTGTGTGTAGGAGTTGTATGTAGGTTCATTTGCATGTTTGTGTGAGTGAGTTCGTTTCTACATGTGTGTGTATGTGCCTTGTATGTGTGCGTGTGTATGTGCCTTGTATGTGTGCATGTGTATGTGTGTGTGATGTGTGTGCGTGTGTGTATGTATGTATACTTGGGTGTGTGTGTGAGTGCGTGTTGTGTATGTGTAGGAGTTATGTGCGGGTTCATTTGTGTGTGTATATGTGGGTTCGTTTGTGCCGGTGTGTGTGTGTGTCTTCTGTGTGTGCATGTGTGGAGGGGGTGCGTGTGTATAGGTGTATGTGGATGTGCGTGCGTGTTTGTGTGGGGTTGTAGGTGTTGGGTACGTGTGCGTGTGTGTGTGTGTGTGTATTTTGTGCGTACGCGTGTGTGTATGTTTTTGTGCGTGCGTGTGTTTGTATGTATGTGTATGTTGTGTATATGTGCGTTGCTGTGTACGTGTGTGTGCGTGAGTTTGCTTCTGTACGTGCGTGCATGTGCGTGTGTTGTTTATGCCCATGTGTGTGTGATTGTATGCATGTCTGTGTGAGTGTGTTGTGTTGGTGAGAGGTGTGTGTGTGAGTATGTGTGCGTGTGTGTATGTCCATATGTATATGTGAGTGTGCGTGTGTATGTGTATGTGGGTGTGTGTGTGTATGTATGGATGTGCGTGTGTGGGATTGTGATGTGTGTGGGATTGTGAGTGTTAGGTACATGTGCGTGTGTGTGTATGCGCATGTGTGTCTATGTGTGTCTGTATGTGTGTGCCTGTGTGTATGTGTATATTGTGTATGTTTTCGTGCGTGCGCGTGTGTGTGTATGTGTGTGTGCATGTGTTTGCTTACGTACGTGCGTGCATATGCGTGTCATTTATGCCCCTTGTGTGTGTAGTTGTATGCGTGTTTGTGTGTGTTGTGTATGTGAGTATGTGTGTGTTTGTGTATGTGAGAGGTGTGTGTGCGTGTGTGCATGTGTGTACATGTGTGTGTGTGTATGTGTGTGTTTATGTGTGTGTGCGTGCGTATGTGTGTGTGAGAGCGTAAAGATGTGTGCCAGGTATGTGTGTTTTATTGTGTGTGTGCACTCCTGTGTGTGTGTGTGTATATATGTATGTGGCTGTGTATGTAGGCGTGCGCGTATATATGGGTGTGTGTGTGTGTGTGTGTAGGGCTGTGTAAGTAGGTGTGTGTCTCTATCACTGTGTGTGTATATATGTGCGTTCGTCTATATGTGTGTGTGAGGGCGCGCATGTATGTTTGTCATGCGTGTTTGTCAGGTGTGTGGGCGGTGTATATGTAAGGTGTGTGGGAGGTGTATGTATTAGGTATATGGGAGGTATATGTGAATGGGGGTTATGTGTGAATGGGGGTTATGTTTGAATGGGGGTATATATGGGTTATGTGTGCAAGGGTGTGTATGTTTGCGTGTGTGTGTATGCGCAAGTGTGCATGTGTATGTGAGTTTGTATAAGTGTGTGGGTGAATCTGAGATGTTAGAGGGGGAGTGGTTGGCCAAGTGGAAGTGACGGTCGACAGGGGAGTCCGAACCTAACCTAACGTCCCTTAGGTGCTCGGTGAAACGGTCGGCCCGTCGGCGGCCCGTCTGACCCACGTATAGTTTGTTGCGTCCTCATCTGCTGTTGTTTTTTACATAAATTCTCCCACATATATATATATATATATATATATATATATATGTATTTATATATATATATGTGTATATGTATCGATATATATATATATATATATATATATATATATATATATATATATATATAGCTGAGTTTATGAGTGTGTGTGTATGTGTGTATCCAATTCATACATTTACACAATTCCCCTAATAAAACCTAAATTTCCTCTTTCTACGACCTTTACAAATCCTTTCAACTCCTACTTTCTCTTATGAACGTTTACGAACGATAACTCCTACTTTGTCTTATGCATACAAAGTCATAGATTAAACTTTCCTTTTCGTTACGCTGTATGTAAACAAACAAGTTTGTTTTTCGAAGCGCTGAAATGTATGGTAGTACAAGTAGAAAGATAGATTTTATTCAATGCATAGATACTGAACAGTATACATATAAGGGATAAAATCCTTTTTTCTTTTTAAAAGCATCTATTACACTATTTTCCTTTTGTTTCTTGACTCCCGTAAGGCGTCTCAGAACATTCACGCTTTAGTTTGACCGACAGGACAACACATTGCAAAATCACTGAACTTCATTACAAATGTGGGTAATTTTTCAGATTAACACCCGCACGATTTTCACTAGGGTGTTAGGGTTAGGGTTTTAGGGTTACGGTTAGGGGGTAGTCTTCAAGTTTAGGGATAAAAAAAAAGTAAATAAAAATCAAGTGAAGTAACTGAACGTCTTACTGTCTTACCACTATTATCCGTACTACTCTGTTTATAAATAAATCACACACGTGATTTGATTGAAGTTAACTGAGAGATCGAAAATGCCTCGTGGAAGACCGGAATATTTTTATTTACATTTTTTTTACCTCCCTAAACTTGAAGATTACCTTATTTTCATCTTATCTACATGAATTTCTATGGCGGAATTCAACCCCCCCACCCCCCCAAAAAAAACATTCGTTTATTTTTTTGGCTGCCATTTCTGACGTTTATAATGTTGAGTAGGTTAATTTCTAGAACTGCATGCTGACCCTTGAATAAATATCTAACATCTGTTGAATTTCATTATCATTTCCATCGACAAAGAAGTTCTCTCCTTCTGTCGCATGCTGTTTTAGAAAAAAAAAACCCGTGTGTAAAAACAAACAAACACGTGTGTGATTTATTTATAAACAGCTAAAAGAAAACACATTTCAGAGTAGTACGGACAATACTGGGAAGTCGTTCAGTTATTTCCCATGAATATTTTTTGTTTTCTTTTTTTAACTCCCTAAACTTGAAGATTACCAGGTTAGGGTAAGTGTTACGGTTACAGTTTTAGGGTCAGGATTAAGGTTTTAGGGTTAGGGTTTAGGGTTATGATTTAGGGTTAGTGTTAGGGTTAAGTAATCGTGCGGATGTTAATTCGCAAAATTACCAAAATGTGAAAACTACCGACCCTGCCATCTATTATAACTTTTGTTGTTCTGTTTAATATATACATAGGTTATGCCTCCAAAGAAGAGAGCTTGCTGGGGAAAGAAAGCAACCGGTTTAATAAGACAGTAACAGACTGCAGCAATTCACCACATTCCAGAAGCTACTTTGAACATAATGCAAAATGGTGCATCAACATCTTCTGCCCAATCTGTTAGAATTCTGGCAAAACTGTGTAGCAACAGATCGCCAGCAATTGCTTCATCAGAAATTGCCGTCCTAACTCCTGCGAAAAAGGATTACCCTGCTATGTATAATCAGGGCAGTGCAAAAAGTTGTTTTGCACATATCATTTGTATAGCCAATTAGACAGATGAAATTTACATACGATTAATAATGTTACGCAAAACAGCCTTCAAACTTGTCCTTTTAATTTCGTCTTTTGAATTACGAACATATTTACATCATAAGTGTTTTTTCGTTGTAAGTCTTTCTTTTTTAGTTGATTTTCACCTAGCAAGACTTATCGTACATGGCGTAATAAGTCACACCCGGACAACGTCGGGTTATACTGCTAGTATATATATATATATATATATATATATATATATATATATATATATGTATGTATGTATGTATATGTATTTATATCCTGCACCTGCAGTAATGTTATGTACTGCATCTCTTACTTTCTCTGTCCTTCCCTATACATTGGTCAAATGGAACACTGCTTGACTGACCGGTTCACAGAACACCTCCAAGACATCAGACTTGGCAATGACACCCTGGTCTCATGCCACTCCCATACTACTGGTTATTCACTACAAGTTCTTTCTGTGTTCAGACTGTCTGTGCAGGGGCCACCCGGACTATCGCCTTTGCCATGAACAGGAATTAATCTTCTCCTTTTGTTCCTTTGCACCATATGGGCTCAACTCACTGCCTCTCTACATCTGACACCAACCCCACACAGATTCCCACACACCCACAAACACCTTCTCACTCCCCATACCACACACCCTTATCGACACATCCACACTCTATTACCCATACACCCACACACACTCTTCAATAGTTTCTCCACACACACCACTATATGAGCACACCTACTCACTGTTCAACTTAGTACGCACACAAAACATCCTCATGCACATTCCTACACCTACACAAGCACATAATGCCTAAACACAGACAATATATACACACATACGCAACACATATAAACTCACACAACACGCATAGACAGACAACTTTTTGCCAAAAACAGTATATACACATGCACACTATATGGTCACAGACACACACACACAAGTGCACACACCACCTGAACAAGCATACATCAACTTCTAAACACAAACGTTTGCATACACATGCACATGCGCACACACACACACATACACACACATATAACATGTCTATATGCATACTCACATATAGACACGTCCATACATGCACACACACACACACATACATACCTGTACATGTAACACATATTACCCAACATATTTTTCAGCTTGCCCACATACACATACTCACTCCCCTATTCACATATACACGCCCCATTCTCACATACACACACTTGCATGAGAGCGAATTTGTTTGGCCGAGTCACTGTTGTTATCTCCCTTTCATTCAGCCTCTTTCTTTTGGCTATTTCATTATGTTGAACCGTTAATCCCTACACATCTTTTCTTACTCTGTTTTTTTTTTCATTCTCTCTCCTTTTCTTCCTCTTAATTCTTTCTGTTGAAGAGCATAGGCAAAAAATGTAAAAGACTTTTCCATTCTTCCTGAGCATTAAACTAATACATCAGCTTGTTCCTACATCTGTCTTCGTCTTTTGTTTTCTATAAATTTGAACTATATATATATATGTATTTATAAGTAAATTTATATATGTATATATATGTGTGTGTGTGTGTGTGTGTATGTATATATTATATATATACATACACATATGTGTATAATATATGAATGAAAATCTCCCAGACAAAGTCTCCATCATCATAATTTAGCAAATTAGAAATACTTTAATTTCCAACCACAATGGACCATACTATGTGCTAGAATGCACCTTACCACACTACACTCCACCCCACTACCCCATCGCTAACCATCAAAGCTGTCTTTTTTTGCTTTGTTTTCCCACTGAACTAAATACAGAAATAGATCTGGTCTTGGAATGGTCCGGGGATGCTTGGCGGTGAGACAACAACATAATAGAGCCTGATCAGGATGATGATGATAGTAGTGGTGGTGGTGGTTGTAGTGATGGTAGTGGTGGTGCTGGTGCTGGTGGTGTTGGTGCTATAGGTGATATTGCTGACAGCAGTGGTGGTGGTGATGGTAGTGGTAGTAGCAGTTGTGGTAGTAGCAGTGATAATAGTAGTAGTGGTGGTAGTACTGATGGTAATGTCGGTGGTATCTGTGCTGACAGCGGTGATGGTGATGTCTGTTGTTGTGGTGGTAGTATCTGTTGTTGCAGTGGTGATAGTGGCATCTGTTCTGGTGGTGGTAGTGCTGGTGGCAGTAAGCACAGACAGTGCTGGTAGCAGCAGCAGTGGTCGTGGTAGTAGTGTTGGTGGCAATGGTAGTAGTGTTGTGATAGTATCAGTGGTGGTGATGTCTGTTGTTATGTTGGCGATAGTGGTGTCTGTTGTGGTGGTGGTCGTGGTGGTATTGGTTATTGCCTCAGTCAGAATTGATGATGGTAGTAGTTGTCATAGTGATGCTAACTGTGGCATAGGTGGTGGGACCTGTAGAAACCCCTTCCTATACTCACACAACTTCACAGTAAACAAAACATAAAGACTCCCAGATTGTTTCAACCATTGCCAATAGAGGGATACACACACACTTTATAAGTGTATAGTTTATGGTACAACCCGTATGGTAGTAGTAGTAGTAGTGGGTGGCAGTGGTGGTGGTGGGTGGTAGTGATAGTAGTAGTAGTGGTGGTGGTGGTGGTGGTGGTGGTGGTAGTAGTTGTAATAGTAGCAGTACTAGTTGTGGCGGTAGTGGTGGTGGTGCTAGTAGTAGTAGTAGGAGGAGGAGGAGGAGGAAGAGAAGGAGAGGGGAAGGCATGTTGCCCTAGTTGTATATCCTGGGTATATAACTAGTTGGTATGTTCCTCTAAGGCATAGGTTCTCAAAGTGGGCTCTACCGCCCTGCCCCTCAGTAGGCATTGAGAAGGTCCAGGTGGGCGCTGGTGTCTAAGAGGGCAGTGGTGGTGGTGGGGGGGGGCATAGAGAAAAAGGAGGCATTGGGAGGAAGGCAGGGAATTGGTGGACGCTATGAATTTAGGGCAGTGGACTTGCGGTCGTAGGATTGCGGTTTCGATTCCCAGATTTGGCATTGTGAGTTTATTGAGTAAAAACACCTAAAGCTCCACAAGGCTCCGGCAGGACGTGGTGGTGAACCCTGCTGTACTCTTTCACCACAACTTTCTCTCACTCTTTCTTCTTGTTTCTGTTGTACCTGTATTTCAAAGGGCCAGCCTTGTCACACTCTGTGTCATGCTGAATCTCCTTGAGGACTACGTTAAGGGTACGCATGTCTGTGGAGTGCTCAGCCACTTGCACGTTAATAAATGAGCTGCGACATCACTGGTGCCAAGCTGTATCGGCCTTTGCCTTTCCCTTGGATAACACTGGTGGTGTGGAGAGGGGAGGCCGGTATGAATGGGTGACTGCTAGCTTTCCATGCACAACCTTGCTCAGACTTGTGCCTCGGAGGGTAACTTTCTAGGTGCAACTCCATGGTCATTATGACTGAAGGGGGTCACAACGCAACAAGTGCAGTATACAAATTATATAATATTAAATATCAAATTATTCATAGCATATATAAATTAGTAAAGTATAAAATATTTATTTATACATAAAAATAGGGGTGGTGGCACTGAGTGCATTATGTGGCCATGAGGGGGACCCAAAAAGTTTGAGAACCTCTGCTCTAAAGTGAAGTGTCTGGACAAAGTTCTTAGTTTTTCATTTATTATTCTATATTGATGTTTTCTCTTTATGCCATTTCTTTATCTGTATCACCAAGAGAAATGTAAGGACTGCTGACAAAACACAAGAATATGTTGGAAGAAGATAGGCACAGGTGTGACTGTGTGGTAAGAAGCTTGCTCCACGAAAAGAAAAAGGAAGGAGAGCAACATTGGTTGCTCACCTAAAAACAGGCAAGCGGCACAGGAGGCGGGGGGACAGTGCCCCCTGCTCCCATAGCCTCGAAAAGAAAGAGGAAAAAGAGGAGCAGGGGAGAGTCAGCGGATGTCCCTGTGCCACCGACTGAAACGCTGGCGGGATGTGTGCCGCCAGCAGAAAAGGCTCCGTTGGTGGGAAGTGTGCCACTGACGGATCAGCTTGAGGCTCCTTCCCGTGAGGAGGAGGAGTTTGTCCTCCTTTATTGCAAGGAAGGGCCTGTAAGAAAAGTGCTGGATGACCAGTGTGACCGAGAAATTATGTTCGCGGAGTGCACAATCAGTCCATTGTGGCCTCCACAGGTAACTGCGGAGGTAGTACAACATTCAGTGTTGTCAAGGGCCATGGAGACTCTTGACAAAAAAGAGTTCGCATTCTTTTTTGTGGGCCCTGACTTGTCGCTGCAGAGTTGTTTGCAGGCGGCAAGTCAACTTGCTTGGGGGCCCAAATGATTGGGTTTTTTTTCATGTATTTTTAATGGTTTTTATTGAACTGCTTGAACAGTGATTTCGAGGGGTTTTCTGTCAGTGGGCGCCGAATACCCCTCTCATTTATATCATCCTTCATGACATTAATGCTTTTGTCCAGCCCGCTGTGCTTCTGGCAATTCTGTGTACAGCCTATATGGCTAATTCGATGAAATAAAGAAGCTTGCTTCCCAACCACATGGGTTCAGGTTCAGTCCTTCTGCATGATACCTTGGGCCAGCCAAAGCCTTGTGAGTTGATTTGGTAGATAGAAACTGAAAGAAGCCTGTCATGTGTGTGTGTATATATATATATATATATATTGCAGCGTGGAAGGTGTTTATAAGCCATTTAAAGAGATGCAGCACAGAATTTTGTCAGTGAACAGGTCGCGGTCTCAAAGTGACGAAAATATTTCGACAAATTAAATTTAAATATTGAAGTGAATCTAATGGATTTTGTGTGTTATTTTAAATGGCTTATAAACACCTTCCACGCTGCAATTGTTTTCGTTCCAGCACACGATCTCAGATCAGGTCACTTGCTATGCAAGTACATCTCCGTAATATATATATATATATATATATATATATATATATATATACTTATATATAATTATATAGATATAATTGTAGCAAAAGGGTGTGAATAAGCACACCAACATACTTGAAATAGACACTAATAGTGCTATAAACCACATATAAAACACCCTTCTTTAAAAAATCTGATTGATTCACTAGCCCACTTTCAACCCGTGCTAACAGAGTAAGATAATATGTGGTTTATTGAGCTATTAGCATCTACTTCAAGTATGTTGGTGTGCTTATCCACACCCTTTTTCTATTATATCTATATAGTTATATATCAGTATAAACATTTACCTAACTGGAGTTAACATGCTGGCCACTTGATAGAATCATTAAATGGTTTTATCTTTCATCAATTAAACATATATATATATATATATATATATATATATATATATATACATACTTTATTAAAAGCAGCAGAAATATCACAAAAACTGTTATCCAGTTTCACGTTCCTGTTTGTCGGACAGTTTTGTTAGAATGGAACAGAAATGACGATATAGTCAAATATAAAACTAGTTTAAAGGATACACCTTTGAAAATGGCTTTGTTTCATTGGTCCTTTCAACTAAACAGTCTTAAGCATGCAATGAACAAAATAAATCCAGTATAAATTCCTCTTGTAAAATTGAAGAAAACCTTAAATTGAAGCACAGATTCTAAATACATCTGGTAAATAATTATATACAAAATATAAATCAATTAAAACATTAAAATTAAAATTAAAAATTTTCATGATGTATTACATACATATTTTTTCAGCAGCATATACACATACTAAGCCATGTATAAAATACATATATACACTAAAATATACACAGATGCATGTACATAGTTATATACAGATATAGACATATATAGGTAAGACATAAATACACATATACACATATATAGGTAAGACATAAAGTCACATATGCACATATATAGACATATATAGGTAAGACATAAATACACATATACATATGTGTACGTACTCATACATGTGGACAAAATCTCTTGGTGTATACATATACAGGTCATCTATTACAAACGAAAGAAATGGGAAGTATACATTAAGTGTAGGGAGGAGGGAGAGGAAAGGAAAAGGAAAGCTAGTGAGAGAGGAGAGAAAAGGAGGGTACTGTGTAAAGATGCTATTGAGTATCAAGTAGGAAGAGAAAAGATACTTCGAGTAAGAAAAGAAAAGAGAGAAAGTTTACGAAATGTGTGTAACGAACGCACACATAAAATAAAATTAGAAATATATATATATATACATAAGTATATATTTGCATACAAATTTAGCTATAAAAACAAGGTCATCAGCATAGAGGAGCTCTCAAGGGTAACCTGTCTTGAGTTCCTCTGTTATTGCCTGGAGGACTATGATGAGCAAGAGGAGGCTGAGGGCTGATCCTTGGTGGACCCCTACATATACCTGGAATTCTTTACTATACTCATTGCCAACCCTAACCTTACTAAAGGCATCTCTGTATAGGGCCTATACAGCCCTTATTAATCATTCGTCACTCCCTAGCTTCCACATCGCCCACCAGATAAGGGAACGGGAGATCCTGTCAAAGGCTTTCTCCAAATCCACAAAAGCCAAGTATAGGGGTTTATCTTTGGCTAGGTATTTCTCTTGGAGTTTCTGTACCAGGAATATAGTATCAGTGGTGCTTCTACATGGCACAAAACCAAACTGCATCTCATCTAAACAGACTCTCTCCCTAATTAGTTGGGCTATGACCCTCTCTGTGATACCTCTGCAGTTATTTCTATCTAAAGCATTATCTTTACCCTTGTATGACTCCATCACGAACTACCTGGTTTACAATATGGGTGACTAGGCCATAACCCACACCACCAAATGTTTTAAGCATCTCAGCAGTGATTCCTGATGGGCCAGGAGTTTTCCTGGCTTCATACCCTTAATTGCTTTGTCTACCAGGGTGCTGTCTATTCAGATAGCTGGTCCTTCTACTGGGTCAATATTTGGCAAGCTCTCCTCTTTCTATTCATTCTCCATGTTCAGCAGTCTTTCATAATGGCTTCTCCAAACCTCTTTCTTTTCAGAATCATTAAAAGCAAGTGCACCATCATCCATGCGGACACATTTTTCTCCTGTGACATCACAATTTTCTCTCACACATTTTCTTACAATCTGAAATACTTCAGTTCGTTGGTTCTCACGTTGCTGGACATTGGCAAACTTCTTATCTGCTTCTCTGTTGGCTATGTATACCTGTTGCCCAGCCTCCCTCCTGGCTATCTGGTACAGTTCCCTGCTACCGCCACTCTTCCAGGCTTTCCAGGCCTGTTTCTTTGCTCTAATGGCTTTGTTTACAGTATTATTCCACCACCACGTTACTCTAGGTCTGGAAGGGACTTTGCACCATCCGCAGACTTGGTCTGTGGCACTTAGTAAGCTGTCACGGAGGAATTTCCAGCTACCTTCTACGTCCGAGGTCTGTAGCTCCTCCTTCCTCATATCAAATTTCTTGATGAGGATGTCCCTAAATTTCTGACCATGTGAAGGGTTCTTTAGCTTCCAAATCCTTCTTTTCTGGATTGGTCTGCTTCTTGGCATCATTCTGACTTCGAGTCTAAAGTCACTAATGACTAGTCTATGCTGGTGGGTACATTCTTCACCCAGGAGGGTCTTTGTATTCAAGAGCAACCCTGCATCCCGCTCTCTGGTGAAGATGAAATATATATATATATATATATATATATATATATATACACACACACACACACATGTGTATGTGATTATATATATATATATATATATATATATGCACATATACAAACCTCACCCAGCTATTCTGATTATATGTCTGTGCACACGTTTGAATGTGGTGTGTGCCAGAGGGTTTGCAAATCCAATGGGGGTCTTAAAAGACATGTTAGGATCCACAATGAGCAGAACTTACTTGCAGGTATTGGTAGTGCAAATCAGAGGTGCAATCTGTGTGGGTGTTTTTTCAAAACACTGTCTGGTTTAAAAAGCCACATCAGACGCCATGAAAGGGCTAAGGTGTAGGTGCAGGAGGTGGTCAAACTCTGTTTAAGGAGTAGACAACCACCATATGTATATATATATATATATATATATATATATATGTATATATGTATATATATATATATATATATATATATATATATATATATATATACACCTTAGCCCTTTCATGGCGTCTGATGTGGCTTTTTAAACCAGACAGTGTTTTGAAAAAACACCCACACAGATTGCACCTCTGATTTGCACTACCAATACCTGCAAGTAAGTTCTGCTCATTGTGGATCCTAACATGTCTTTTAAGACCCCCATTGGATTTGCAAACCCTCTGGCACACACCACATTCAAACGTGTGCACAGACATATAATCAGAATAGCTGGGTGAGGTTTGTATATGTGCATATATATATATATATATATGAAAGGGCTAAGGTGTAGGTGCAGGAGGTGGTCAAACTCTGTTTAAGGAGTAGACAACCACCATATGTATATATATATATATATATATATATATATATGTATATATATATATATATATATATATATATATATATATGTATGTATGTATGTGGGTATATATATATAGCAATGAGAAAATGGAGGATAATATGCGGTATCCATCGACTTGCAGAAAATGTATTCCGTTGATTAATCTGTTTATTTTATAACTAAATTGACAAAAAACACAATATACAGATACTTATGACATACCACGTCACATTAACAATTAAGGTTACAAATATAAAGGACATTTAGCAATTGGAGAAGGGACAGAAACTTACAGCTGTTTCGACCTAGCGTTGGCATGCCCAATTCTATCTCTATAGCTCCTGTACGCCAGAGTAATTAGTAAATGAAAATGATGTAATGGGGGTACATGCATGATTCGCTAGGCCTCTTCAGAGATTTACAAAATTCAATACAAATATAAAATAATAAAGTAAAAAAAATAAAAAAATTTAAAAAATGAAAATATAAAAATATAAGACACATAAAAAGCTTACAAACAGTGTACGTATGCATGCGTGCCTAATCCTTTTGACCAGTTGGTGTCTTCTCATGCACAGCATATTTCCAAAGGTCTCGGTCACTAGTCATTGCCTTGGTGAGGCCTAATGTTCGGAGGTCGTGCCTCACCACCTCATCCCAGGTCTTCCTGGGTCTACCTCTTCCACAGGTTCCCTCAACCACTAGGGTGTGACACTTTTTCACACAGCTCTCCTCATCCATTCTCACCACATGTCCATACCAGCGCAGTCGTCTCTCTTGCGCACCACATCTGATGCTTCTTAGGTCCACTTTTCTCTCAAGGTACTTACACTCTGTTGAGTATGCACACTGACATTACACATCCATTGGAGCATACTGGCTTCATTCCTTCATTCTATGTCTATGTCTACAATTTCTCATTTTATCAACTAATAAGTGATCTTTGTTGCCCTGCTTTGTTTCCTGCATCCTTTCTGTTCTTCTGGAAGTAGATTGTTACTTTCCAGACGGTTGTATAACTCTTCTGCCAAGATACCGGTCATAAGATTCCACATTAGTGGTAAGCAGGTTATAGATCAAAAATTTGATGCCAAGTTCCCTTTCAAGGGATCCTTGAGATATAGCAGCATTTGCCCACTTGTCATCCGGACAGGGACATAACCTTGCTGCAGGCAGTTTTTTAGTTGCACAGTGATCCTTTCATGCAACTGTGTAAAGTTCTTCAGCTAATAACCTTGTACTCCATCCGGGCCTGGTCCTTTCCAATTTGCTATTTCTTTTTTTTTTAGCTTCTGTCTCACTGTATATAGATTAATTCTGACATCCTTTTGTCTTGGTACAGTTTCAAGTTGTCTTTTAACTGTTGTTAGGCACACCGGGTTTTCTTTATATCTTGCTGGCCTCTTTCACAGTCTTCCCCAAGATTCTTTACTTGCTTCCACTTCCGGAATCAGTTCCTGATTTTGGTCACTCACTTTTCCTCAAATATTATTATTATCATTATTGAAGGAGAGAGCAGCGCATGCCATCAAAGTGACACTGGGGTACAAATATATGAAGCCCAAATCACCCTATATGACTATATAAGGGTACACCAAGCACATGCATCACAACCATGTGTGTGCGACATAGTGATCTCATATCAAGATAAACAGCACATGACCTTGTAGCTGGGACCCAGTCAGAATTTTCTTCAAGTTGAGTAACCCATCCTACTCAAAATGTTCTTGAATAAGGTTTGTTTAAGGATGAGGAACAAAACACCCATGTTTCCCCATTGCTAAAAATATTTCTACAGCCACTGACCTTAGCCACAAACACTTACTACTAGATTTCCTCCCTGACCCCTATAGACTAGAAGAATACCACTGGCACCTTACTATTCTCTTTAAATTCCTTTCATTTTCATTTTGTTTTTTTACTCTATCTTCCTTTACATCCTCCTCCTCTCTCCTTATTTACCCTTTATTTATTTATCTTCTTGGTTATTTTTATACACTATATTCTTATACACTATATCCTTATGTACCTTATTTTATCCTTAATGCCAATCCTTAATTTCCTCCCTCACTCTCTCTAACTCTCTTTCTATTTATTTATTTTTCTTTCTTTCTACCATTTAAAAGCCACCTCTGCTACCATTCTGTTATTGAATGTTGATACGTTCATGTCTATTTCTGGATATGTACACTATTAGGACTTTAATCTACATAGATTTACACAGGATTGCACCTAAGAACTTATGGACTTTCTTCAGAAAGTTGAATTGTGAACTTTTATGTTTCTTTTTTCTTCCCTTTCTTCATCCCCTTATTCCTTTTCTCCTGTCCTCTGTATCATCATTTCATTAATCTATATCCTTCTCATTTTTCCCTATTTGTCTCCAATGATGGAATATCCCATTCTCTGGGATATCCCAGAAACAGCTGTAAGACTGAATTTTTCCAATAATAATGTATATGACTTGAGATGTTTGTGTCTTGCCTTAATGTTTGTTATCCTCTTTAACAATTATATATATGTGTGTGTGTGTGTGTGTGTGTGTATTTGTGTGTCTGTGTTTGTTCCCCCACAATCGCTTAACAACTGATGTTGGTGCATTTATGTTCCCGTAACTTAGTGGCTCGGCAAAAGAGACCAATAGAATAAGTACTAGGCTTACAAAGAATAAGTCCTGGGGCCAATTTGTTTGACTAAAGGCATTGCTCTAGCATGGCTGCAGTCAAATGACTGAAACAAGTAAAAAAAAAAACATTTATTTTAATCAAATGAAAAGTTACTGAAGTTATTTAAGGGCTGAGAGTGTCACCTAAGTTTGAATTAGTAGTTATGTATGAACATGTGTCTGCAGTCATTTTGTTTTGTCTTCGTTGCTATAGACATACAGACTTGGATTATTAACTGGATGTATATGAATAAGCAGGAACTATTTCACCAACATTATCTCTGCTACTTCCTGGGTATTCAATGGCAAATATATGTAAGTGATGTTGAAATCCTCACAGTCTGTCTACCAGTGTAGAATCTTAAATACTTTAGCACTGATTATGCTGGAGTGGTCATGGGGTGAGGATAGAAGATGATTAGATCTCTCAGCAATTTTTCTTTGATGAGTCAGTCCAGGGTAAAAGACAAGCACACAAACTAAAATTAAGGATATAAGTACTACATTAAAAATACGGTAGAAAAGGTAAAAATCTTGAAAAATGAGTAGGAAAACCTTTCTATAGATCTTTTAATGTGAAAGAAAGCAATGCATGATGGGAGGAGGGAATTTGAAGGAAAGCGTGTCAAGAGAGCTGTTCATAAAGGGTTTTTATGTGGATTTGCCTCCCTGCTGAGATGGTAAAAAAAAATTAATTACCAGTCAAGTGCTGGGAGTGATGTAACCGATTTGTCCCTTTCCCTCAATATGTAGGTTTTGTGTCACAATTTGAAAAAAGTTCTATTATTATTCTTTTTGTTTATCTACAAAATATAACAATTCAGTAATGCCATGCAGCCTAAAGCAAGTGGAGTTATGTCCCTTACATTAGAAAATTCTGCGGATGACTGGAAATTAATAAGGTGTTAGTGTATCATCAAACAACATTAGCGATTGTTCACAACTCAGCCCCACTTTCAACTCTACCACAACCCTGCCACCTCCCACTACAACCCTACCATCTCTAACCACAACCCAGTCCCACCTTCAACTCTACCATAACCCTGCCATCCTCACGACACCTCTGTTCCCGTCTCAACAAAACATGCAATAATTTAATCCCTTTATTGTCATATTTCTGCTGAGACTGTTTCTTTGTTTTGATTAATTTTTAGAACAAAACAAAAAAAAACCCGAAGAATTTAGTAAAATAATTTTATCATTATTAAAAGATAGTATTTGGAACATATTTTAGGGTAAGCACATATGTTGTGCTGCTGTACACTGCCTTGGAATGCAGGAGTCGATGTTTCTTCAGGTGGTGAAGCAGCTCTGTCGGTGATTTGGTACTTCCATCATGACACCAGAGCACCCACTGATGTAGGCAACAAAGCTTCCACACAACAGCATGAGCTTTTGTTGAAGCAGATGTTCCACCTCTGGGCCAAATGTTTCTACCATCTTGCTGCACCATTCATCCTCTTACTTTCTCTCTCTTGAGCCAGTTGTAACGGCTTGCTTTCTCAGCACCTTCAAACAATTTTCTAGCAACATCTTTTCTCTCTTTCATGGCAAGGTGGAATTTTGGCAGAAGAAAGTTTTAATTTAGATCATTTCTTTTAGCCTTTTGGCCCACTGTATGGGCATCATGTCACTGTATGTGTTTTCTTCTCTGTAGTAATAGGGCAGTGTCAGGGAAAAACATTGTAGAGAATATGCGGTGTGCTAAAGGTTAAAACAGGAAGTTTGTATCATAGAAACAGGGGGCCGTCTGAGGGTTGGTATCAAAAAGGTTAAACAGATATTGATTAATTAAAATGACTGAGATGAAATTTTGACTTACCTTACTAATAAAATCAATAAGCTCCCGAGTATTTGAATAATTTGAACATAACTTATGAAAAGTTCCTGAATCTACAGTTTTGCTGTGTAGTTTTAAATTATTCAAACTTTGCAAGGAGGAATCAAATCCAGGTTTCACTGTGTAGATGGTACTGAAATGTTTTAAGGAATGCTGGCCTGGAATTTATAAATAATGAAAATATAACTGAGCCTTAATTTTCATTCATAGTGCATATATAAACATATGTATATGTATAATTTTTGATGATAATATAACTAAAGCCAACTTTTTGGATATTACCCTTATATAATGATTTATATTTCCTATACAATAAACCCTCAACTAACTAAAAATATATTTGCTCTTTCAGTAATCATTCAATGGCTATTACAAGGAATTTAGTTAGAAATATTTCACTTAGACTTTCTAGATTATCTGCTAATGTTGACATCTTCAATGATAAAGCCAAATTTTATAACTCTGCGTTACTTAAAGCAAGCTATAAAGAAAAAATTACCTATATTAACCCTATTGACATTAATTCTGCCTCTATTAATCAGGACATGAAAACACGTGATAATGGTAATGACAATATAAATTTTAGTTCGAATAACACTAAATAAAATAATGTAATTTTGCAGCATGTGGGAGATAACCATTCTTCATGTCCTGTTATACATAATAAAAATAAGTCTAGGACTTTCAAACATAATCACCCTAATAACAAGGTGTGTCCGAGTAAAACTGTTTGGTTGATAATTCCATATGGTAAGCAGATCAAATCCAACCTTCCTTACCAGTTTCGTGATAAGAATTTCCCAATCAATTCACAATACCATTCCGTTATCAATTCACACCAAATTAGAATAGGGTTTTCAGACATCAAAAAACTTCCACAAATCATCTCTTCGCATGACAATAAGTTGTTAAATACGAATCCACTTAATGAAAATAATAACATTGATATTATTAACGCTAACCATTCTTTGAACAATAATAACAACAATATTAATATTTTTGATATAGATTCAAATCGTATTCATTTCCTTAGCAGAAACTCTAAGACTAGAAACTCTGTTTATCATTGTAAAATTACTTCCAGTTTTGACGTCTTATTTTACATCGGTAGTTCATCATTCCAGTTGTTGAAAAGAATATCTAAACATTACTCTACATTTAGACATATCAATAAACTCAGAAATACTGGGCTTAGTAAAGTAATTTGGTCTCTAAAGGAACATAACAATTTGATTTGGAATGGAATATTCTATCTAGGTCCTTCCCATAAGATAAAGGTAAATCTTTTTTGTCTGCTCTTTTCTCAGAGAATTCTCTTGTAAACACGTTTAAAGAGCAAGTTTATCATTGCAAACATTGGCAAAAACATA
>NC_142955.1:7519797-7544797 GCF_046866305.1 Octopus bimaculoides
AGTATTGTGTATGTGAGAGGTGTGTGTGCATGTGTGTATATGTGTATGTGTGCCTGTGTGTATATGTGTATGTGTGTCGTGTATGTGTGTATGTGTGTGTGTGTGTGGTTTTATGTATGTGAGGGGTGTGTATGTGTATGTTTATGTGTGTGCGTGCGTATGTGTGCCAGGTATGTGTGTTATTTTGTGTGTGCACTCCTGTGTGTATGTGTGTGCATGTGTATGCGGCTGTGTATGTAGGCGTGCGCGTATATATGGGTGTGTGTGTGTATATATGTGCGTTCGGCTATGTGTGTGTGAGGGCGCGTATGTATGTTTGTCATGTATGTGGGCGGTATATATGTAAGGTGTGTGGGTATTTGTGCGTGTAGGTAGTGGTGAGATAAAAAGTAGAAAAAAGTAAGTCTAATAACAAGAGAATAATGGATATAATGTAAGGGGGACGAGGGGGGGGGGGGGTTAAAAAAAAAAAAAAAAAAAATAATGTAAAGTGTTGCAGGGACGTAAAGGGGAGAGTCATAAGGAAGAGAAGGCTGTGTTGAGTCCGAAGGGGAAAGAAGAATTGAGGTTGAAAATGTAGCGTTGCTCCAAGTGGAGTCGCGAGGGAGTGGACCCATGGTGCAGGGCGAGGCCAAAAACGGAGATGTTAGAGGGAGAGTGGTTGGGCAGTTGGAAGTGACGTCCGACAGGGGAGTCCGAACCTAGCCGAACGTCCCTTAGGTGTTCGGTGAAACGGTCGGCCAGCCGGCGGCCCGTCTGCCCCACGTAGAGTTGGTTGCATAGGGTACATTTGATGCAGTAAATAAGGTTGGAGGAGGTGCAGGTGAAACTGTGTGGAATGTGAAGTGTTTGTAGGTTCGATCCGGTGACAGAGGTAGTGTTGGTGATGAAGGGGCAGGTGTGACAGCGGGATCTGGAGCACGGGAAGGAGCCGGGTGGGGGTGGGGAGGAAGAGGAGAAGGTACTGCGGACCAGTAGATCGCGTAGGTTGCGGGCGCGTTTGAAAGCGGATAGGGGTGGGTTGGGGAAAATGGGGTGGGTAGTGGGATCGAGCTGGAGGCGACGGAAGGCCCGTAGGATCCTCCGACGAAGGGGTAGGGTGGCGGGGTGGAAACGGAGTGGGAAGGGGGTACGGTTAGGGGATTGGTGTGGGGGAGGAGAGAGGGCGGTGGTGCGGTCGATTCGACGAGCGCGGGCGAGGGCGGATTGGACAAGGTGGGAGGGGTATCCTCGATGCATGAACAGACGAGCAAGATACTGGGACTGGGTCTCGAAATCCTGGTCCAGGCTGCACAAACGTCGGAGGCGGAGGAACTGGGAGTAGGGGATGGCTCGTTTGGTGTGGAATGGATGGGAGGAGGAGAAGTTGAGGTAGAGGTGGGAGTCAGTGGGTTTGAAGAAGGCGGAGGTAGTGAGAGAGTTAGAGGGGGGGTTGGTGGAAAGAGAGATGTCGAGGAAGTTGACAGAGGTGTCAGAGATGGTGGAAGTAAAGTCAAGAGCGGGGTGGAAGTTGGAGAGGAAGGAGATGAAAAGACAGAGCTGTTCGCGGGAGAGGGAGGTGGCTCCTATACAGTCATCTATGTAGCGACCGTATAGTTCCGGGGTCGGACCGGAGAATTGGGAGAATACTTGGGCCTCAATGTAACCAACAAAGAGGTTGGCGTAATTGGGCCCCATTCTCGTCCCCATCGCGACCCCAGATTCCTGTTGGTAGGTATCTCCGGCGAACGTGAAGCAGTTGAGGGTGAGGACGAGTTCTGCCAGACGAAGCAGGGTAGGGGTGCTAGGTGTGGGGTCAGGGCGGCGGTCAAGGAAGTATTGGAGGGCTGAGAGACCATCGTTGTGTGGAATCACCGTGTATAGGGATTTGATGTCCAGGGTGAAGATGAGGTGTGAGGGGCCGGGAGGGAAGGAAAAGGAATTGAAGAGGCGAAGGGCGTGGTTGGTGTCGTGTATGTGGGATGGGAGGGCAGCAACTAACGGGGATAGGATATGGTCGAGGTATTTTGAAATGAGTTCGGTGGGGCAATTGCAAGCAGAGACAATGGGGCGGCCAGGGTTGTTAGGTTTGTGGATCTTGGGAAGGAAGTAGATGGAGGAGGTGCGAGGTGTGCGGACGATGAGGTTGGTGGCGGTAGCGGGGAGAGCAGAGGAGGAGATGAGGTCATGGATTGTGGAGGACACAAGCCGTTGGTAGGAGGGGGTGGGGTCGGAGGGGAGGAGGCGGTAGAAGAGGGGATTGTGAAGCTGGCTGAGCGCTTCCCTCCTGTAAAGGTCCGTGCACCACACCACCACTGCTCCACCTTTGTCCGCCGGCTTGATGACGATGTCGTCACGGCGGCGGAGATTGCGGAGGGCGACCGATTCGGCCCGGGTGAGATTGGCCCGGAGGGGTCTTTTTTTAAAGTCGAAACGCTCGACCAACGCCTTACAGTCATCCACGAACAAGTCTAGGCTACTGAATTGGCCTGGAGGCGGCGTCCAGTTGGATGGGCGGCGTCCCAGGTCCGAGAAGTAGTCCCGATTGTCGGGACGCTGTGTTGACGTATGGAAGAACGCGCACAGTTTGATGCGGCGCAGGAACTGGCTGACATCAGTGCGAGTCCCGAATTCGTCACAATGGGGCGTGAGAGGCGTGACGCGGAGGCCCCTACCAAGGAGCGAGCGCTCAGCGGCGGACAGGGGGAGATTGGGTGGTATAGTCACAACCGTGTGAGGAAGCGGGGTGGTAGGGTGAGTAGGGTCGGGAGGAGGAGGTGTAGAAGCGGGGGGCGGAGGAGGAGGGGGAGAAGAGGTGGGATGGGGTTGGGTGGGGTTGGGGTTGTGGGAGGTGTGGGGAGGTGATGGCGTGGGGGTTAGGATGTCCGGGTGGGAGGAGTGTGAGTGTGTGGAATGGGCGGTGGAGGGGGGCATGGAATCGGGAGGGGGAGCTGAAGGGGAGGGTGTCAGGGGTGCGGAAGGGTGGGGGTTGAGGAGGTTGTGGAGTTTTTTATTTTTTGTGTGTGTGAGGAAATTGTGGAGTTGGTGATTGAGATTGAGGAGGAAGCGGAGGATAGGTTGGGTGAAGGGTTGAGGGCAGAGGGAGGAGAGGAGGAGGTAAGCTTGGGAGAGTTGGTGGTCAATGGAGTGGAGGAGGGAACGGGTGGAACGGATGGTGGCACGGATGATGAGGCGGGAGGTGCGGGCAAGGGTGGGTTCGATGAAGGGGGAGGAATAGGGGGGAGCGTGGAATTTCAAGAGGAAGCCACGGGGTATGACGTGATGGCGGAGACAGCGGCTGAGAAAGTTGAGATGACTAGTGTGGCGGGTCTTTTTGAAGAGCAAGTAAGAGAGGTTTTTTGTGGGTTGCAAGCATTGTGGGGGGAAAAAAGAAAGAAAACGGCGAAGAAGGGACTGAAGATGTTGGGTGAAGGAGTGAAGGTCAGGCATGGTGAGAGGATGTGAATGTCGGTGTGGGTGTTATTAGTGGTGAGACAAGGGAAGGACGAGAAAGGTAGAAGGAGAACAGATAAAGGTGAAACAAGTCGAAAAAAGTGGAAAAAAGTGTAAGAGTCACGGACAAATTTTGCTGATGTTCAATCAAGGTTCAGGAAAGGCAGATCCAACGGGAACAGTAATCCAAGGTAATCCGGCGGTTGGGTACATAAAATCCAGTTGAAAGGCCAGGGTCCGTGTGAGCGTACGTCATATAGTTCAAAAACACAATAACAAAAAAACAAAAAAACAACAAGGTGAGGACGTGATATGGATAGTATTATTGGACGCTCAGGAAAGGAAAGAGAGAGTGTATGACGTTTCGGGCGTAGCCCTTCGTCGGAAAGATGGAAAGTTCGGAGAATGGAAGAACGGAGAAAGAGGAAAATGGTACCGATGCCCACGAGGTTACATGATGAAAAGACCGGAAGAGGAGGTGGTGGGGGAAAAGTTCTTTCTAAGATGGGAGAGTGAAAAAGGGAGATGAATATCGGTGCGCGTGCGTAAGTCTGCGAGTGTGTGTGTGATAACAGAACGTGTGTGTGCGTATGTAGGTGTGTGTGTGTGTGTGTGCATGGTTTGGTGGTTTATCTGTTAGTGTGTTTGTGTGTGTGTGTGTGTGTGTATGACGTAGTGGAAGAAATTAGTAGCAGGACTGGTTAGTGGACGCTGTAGACAGTGTAGGTAGAAGGTCAACAGGTGGTTGTTTGGGTGTGTGTGTGTTCGTGTTTGTGTGGGGTTGTCGGTGTTAGGTACGTGTACGTGTGTGTGTGTATTTTGTATGTGCGCGTGTGTGTATGTGTATGTTTTCTGTGCGTGCGTGTGTGTTTGTGTGTATGTGTATGTTGTGTGTATGTGCGTTGCTGTGTACGTGTGTGTGCGTGCGTTTGCTATTGTATATGCGTGTGTTGTTTATGCCCATGTGTGTATGATTGTATGCGTGTCTGTGTGAGTGTGTAGTGTTGGTGAGAAGTGTGTGTGTATGTGGGTGTGTGCGTGTGTGTGTATATGTGTGGATGTGCGTGTGTGTGTGGGATTGTGAGTGTTAGGTACGGGTGTGTGTGTGTGTGTATGTATGTCTGTATGTGTTTCCGTGTGCGCGTGTGTGTATATTTTTTGTGCGTGCGTGTATGTGTATATTGTGTATGTTTTCGTGCGTGCGTATGTGTTATGTATATGAGTGAGTATTGTGTATGTGAGATATATATATATATATATATATATATATATATATATATGTATATATATATATGAAAAGGATGTGTTATAATACTATTTCACAGCCATACTAACAATCCAACATACCTACATCATCAGCTACCCTATGGATATCATTATGGCTTTGACACCTGGGTAGTACCATTCAATCCGGCAGTGTCAATAGCACTAAAACAAACCAAAGAGACCACAACTCTCAAGCACATTTACCCTATGTACAACCGCATCGATGAAAAAATTGAATAAGTAAATTACAATCCACTGTTAATTACAATATGTAACTAAACAGAGCCAACTCTATTAAGTCGTACAAAATTTATAATCCTTGCCATCTTCCGTATATATATATATGTGTGTGTGTGTGTGTGCATGTGTGTGTTATATATATATATATACTTATATATATTATATATATACATACGTACATCAAGATAAAACAGGTAGATAGCTTTCATGTGCAGCAGATGTACAGGGGCAATAAACACCACAGATGCTCAGAAAACAAACTCCATCACATGCTAGGGGTAGAATCTAGAAGTAGTTGATAGCTCCTGCTACCTAGGAGACCAAGTCTGTAGTGGGGGTGGATGCTCAGAGAGTGTTACCACTAGGTTAAGAATAGCCTGGGAAAAGTTTAGAAAGCTTCTATCCCGACTGTTGACAAATGGCCTCTCCTTCAGAGTGAAAGGTAGATTGTATGATGCATATGTGTGAACTACTATGCTTCACGGCAGTGAAACATGGGCCGTGACTGCTGAAGACATGCATAGGTTCAAAAGAAATGAAGCTAGCATGATCCGCTGGATGTGTAAAGTCAGTGTGCACACACGACAGAAGGTAAGCACCCTGAGAGAAATGTTGGACATAAGAAGCTTTGGATGTGGAGTGCAAGAGAGACGTTTGTGTTGGTAATGATCATGTACTGTGAATGGACAAGGAGAGCTATGTGAAGAAGTGCTACTCCCAATCAGTGGATGGAGTCCGGGGTAGGGGGAGACCCAGGAAGACATGGGATGAGGTGATGAAGCATGACCTTCGAACTTTGGGCCTCACAGAAGCAATGACAAAAGACCTATTATACCTGTATTTTAATTAAATCAAAGTAATGTACCTCATATCAAAAAGTGCTGGTTACCATCCAGGACAATTTTAACTTGATTTGTTAATCAAACAGGTAAGATGCATTAAGAATTTCAATTTTAGTATTTATCTATGTTATTGCTTTTACATCTGTTAATTATATTTACTTGCCAATAAAAATAAAATTTACTCAGCAAGAACAGCTAAAATTGCATAGCTATAAACCAGTGATATATAAAGCACCCACTGAGAAAATTTCAAATCTGTATGTAAAAAATTTCTAGCGTTACAAGCAAATATTTTGGACACCCTTCTTGAACCTGAATATTTCAAAATAACGTTAACAAATATTCATTACATTTGACGGATTAATATCAACACTTAAGATGTTTTTAGGTGTTTTTATTTCTTACACACACACATAACACGGCTTGGTTGGGACTACAAGTGTGTTACTTTGACATCCTCATTCCATAAAATTTGTTGATAAGGAGAAATATATTGAAAAATAGATGTATGAGAAAGAAACGAGGTGGGAGGTTTTGGGATGTGCTAGAAACAACAGCCAGATCTCCCTTAAATCTGAAATTATTAACAATTTTTTAAAAACTGAAAACGTTTCTCTCATAGGTTTTAAAAGCGTAGTGAAAAAAAAATGGTCAAAATTCGTTTCAGACTTGGATGGTGAGGGGGTGGCTGGAATGAAAAAGAAATTGCAAAATGAAAAGATGCCTCCCATTATTCTGAAGACTTTTGGTGAAAAACATTGGGAAAAAATCCGTCAAAAGGAAAAATTCCAAGTTTTGTGTGCTTCCTGATCCGAAACTCCATTTTCTAGATACTCTTCTGCCTCCAAATTTCTTTGTAATTGTAATTTACACTGTTTGAAAGGTATTTGTATAAAATTTCATTGAAAAATACCTATTTTACAGAAAGTTTTGAATGGGAAAATGTTGGGTCCTGTGAATTTGCTAAAACTCCTCGGAAAATATTTTGTGACAAATCTTTATGTTCACTCAATCTACAGGATATAAGCGATTATTTGGTGAAAGTTTCGTTAAAAAGTATCCATTATTCTGGAGGTTATGAGGCAACTAAGTTGGTGGGGTATTAAACAGTAGTTATGCTTATTTTTAAAAAAAAGTTAAGATTAATGGATTAACGATTAACGAAGTTAACTTTTTGATTAATGGTGTCCACCTCTGCTTGTGTATATATATATATATATATATATATATATATATATATATAGAGGTGGTTTTTTTACTCTTCTCTACTGTTTTTTTTACTCTTCTCTACTGTTTTTTGTTCTGTGTGTATCAAAAATATCGCTATCAATCTGGAGTAATAATTTGTAGTTTTGAAATCAGTAGTTCTTTGACTGCTATTTCTGAATTCTCAGTATGTTGGAGAAGCAGGTTACTGTCAATCCCTATATATTTATGATATATATATATATATATATATACAAGGAACACGAGAAAATAAAAAGCTTTAGTGGCTAGCGGTCAATGTCCTGTACTCAGATATGCACCTATATATACAGGTAGGTATGCACATACCTGTTCGTATATATGCATATACTCATTTATTATTTGTTTTACATGATCGAACGCCCGCGTCATTCCCTGTAAGTAGTTTTTGAACTTTATATTTTCTGACGCGACTATCTATCTCTATAACTTTTTTCCCCCTCTTGTTCTTCCTTCTGTTACTACTACGTGTCTCTCTCTTTACCCCTCTCGTTCTTCCTTCTGTTACTACTATATCTCTCTCTTTCCCCCTCTCGTTCTTCCTTCTGTTACTACTATATTCCTCTCTTCCTCTCGTTGCTCACCTATTTTCTACTTCCTCCCCTTGTTTCCCCCTCTACCACTCCCTCTCTTCCTTACCCCTCGCTGGTCACATGTGTCCAGTTCTAATTCTTTTCTTCCTTGGCTATCGCCGAGCAAACATGCGAACTTACTTCGTCCGGCTTCCAGTTCGTTGCTTCACAGCGTTCAAAATACACATAATTTTTCAAGTCTGGCTGTATAGCCTTTTCCGTTTGTTTTCCTGACTTGTTTTCTTTTCTGTTTGTTTTCCTGTCTTGTTTTCTGTCTGCCATTACATTCCTCCTTGGTACAAGTTTAATTTGTGTATACAAATTTAATTTGTGGTCCGTGGGAAGAGTCATTTTAACGATGCGTCCTGCCTTACTCTTCGAAACGCCTGTGTTAGAATGGGGGTAGCTGATGAAGGAAAATGTTCTCTATGTGGCCTGTGTGTGTTCTGTACTCTGGTTATTATTTTTTTGTGTCTACGTTTTGTTTGTAATGTCCTGTACCCAGATATGCACCTATATATACAGGTAGACGTAGGTATGCACATACCTGTACGTATATATGCATATACTCATTTATTATTTGTTTTATATATATATATATATATATGACCACTAGCCACTAAACCTTTTTCTATTCTCTGTTTATTTTCTCGTGTTCCTTTCTCTTGAAGAGCGCAGGCTCGAAACAAAAGACTTTCTCACCTTCCTGAGCATTAAACTAATACACCTATTTGTTGTTTACACACCTGTCTTTGTCTTTTGTTTTTTTATAAATTCTAACTATATATATATATATATATATATATATATATATGTGTGTGTCCCTGTCATTTTTTCTTGCCCCTTCTTCATCCTTTTGTCCCTCTGCCTCTACCTCTCTCTTCTCTTCCCACATGACCGGCGTTCGGCCAAGCCTGATCTTTATTTCTTGGCCGGCCGTTGTGTGTGCAACATTGATATTCCTCCCTGTGCCTGCGAAATCATGTACCCCTGCCATAAGGCTTTATTTCCACACATGCCAGCTTAATTCAATTAGTCCTTAGTCGAAAGACACCTGTTGTTATGTCCTGTTATTATTTTTATTGTATTTGTGTAACATTGTTCGTTTTTTTCCGTCCTTGTTTTTGAATACATTCGCTGCTTTCTTCCAAGGAATCTAATGCTCTTAGCTTAGTTTTCCCTTGGGACTGGCTAGACTGGAGCAATATCAAAAATAACAAGCCGAAATTGCAAAGATAATCTGGATCTCAACTGAGGAAAGAAAACTCCGAATGACCTGTCCTTGTTTACTTTGTATCCCTTTCTTGTATCACCTAACTGTCGGGATGTTTTGCGTTCTTGTCCCATTTTGTATTATATATATATATGATGATGGCCGTCCACTTGTGACCGAGGTAGACCATTGCTAACCTTCAGGAACATTGTGCGCTCTTGGACTAACTTATATTTTGCATTTGCAGCTCCATTGGTGGCTAATAAGCCCTGCTCTTGACATGCATACACAACTGCAAACATTGCAGACCAAGCTTTCCCCATTCACTATATGAGCCGTGCACTTTCGAGCAGCTCACGTAAGTTCTTCATGTTGGATACGTGCTCTCTCAAAAGTGTCGATCCCCTCCTTAACCTGCTTCCTCCATCGGTGGTGATGACAGGCATTGTTCTCCCAGTCAGTGTCCTGCATATCACAGGCCTTTAATGAGGACTTGACAGTCCTTAAATCACAGCCTTGGTTTCTGCCGGAGTCTCCTTCCATTCACAAGTTTTCCATATAGCATCTGCTTAGGAATCCTGTTATCCTTCATTCTAATAACGTGTCCAGTCCAACGTAACCGGTGCTTGTGCACCATTGCCTCAATACTCAAGATATTAGCTGTCCTCAGGACCTGTGTGTCTGGAATTTTTGAGGTCCAGCCAACATTGACAATGTGTCTGAGACATCTCTGATGAAAGCATTCAAGGACCCTTACCTGACGTTTGTACAGAGTCCATGTCTCACATGAGTAGAGGAGCGATGTTAGTACACATGCACGGTACACTAACTTTTCTTTGCCTTGAGATGCCATGCTGGGACCAGACACGAGACTGAAGAGACTGGAAAGGCTTAGTTGCTCTCTGCAACCTGAAAGATATTTCCTCATCCAGGGAGCAAGAATGGCTGAGTGTGTTGCCCAAGTAGACAAACTTGTCTACTACCTTCAGAATTGTTCCTTCAACCAAGATAGCTTGTTTCACATATGGATTTCCTGGTGCAGGCAGGAACATTACAACAGTCTTGTCCAGGCTAATGCTAAGTCCAAATGCCATGCAAGAAACAGAAATGCAATTCATGAGTATTTGCATATCATTCATTGTATGAGTGACAAAGTCACAGTCATCTGCATAAAGGAGGCCACGAATAATAGACTGGAGAACCTTTGAATTGGCAGCAAATCGGCGAAGATTAAAGAGGCGGCCAGAAGATTGATATCTGACATATATTCCCAGAGAGCTAACCTTAGCAAAAGCATGAGTAAAAGCAGTAGCAAAGTACAAAGAAAAGAGAGTTGGGGCAAGGATGTCACCCTGCTTGACACCATTCTCTACAGGAATGGGTCCCGCAATGCCACCACCAACATTGACCCAAGCCTCTATCCCATCATGAAATGATTTAATTATAAATACAAAGTGATCTGGACATCCAAGTTTGCCAAGTATTTTCCATTGAAAGGCCCTATTTACAGTATCAAAGGCCTTTGTTAAATCAATGAATATCTGGACAAAATCCATATTCTGCCCATAGCACTTCTCCTGCATCTGTCTTGCTGTGAAAATCATATCCATTGTCCCTCTACCAGATCGGAAGCCACATTGAGGTTCAGATAGGACATCATTTACGAGACACCCATTCAGACGGGTAAGAAGAATATTTGCCAGAACCTTGCCAGCAGCTGATAGTAGAGCAATACCTCTGTAGTTACCACACATTGTTCTGGTTCCTTTTCCTTTATATACAGGAAGAATAATTGCATCCTTCCAGTCCTTAGGGATTGCACCATCCCTCCAGACTGCACATGAAGGGACTGTGTGATATAAATACCACCAAATCGCAAGACCTCAGCACAAATTCCATCCTTTCCAGGTGCCCTGCCAAGATTCGATTTACTTATTGATGTCATTACTTCATCTATTGAGGGCGAGGAGTCTAAGGAGCCAATGATAGGTCTTTGTTGCATAGTATCAATCACTGTTTCATCCACAACTGACTCATGGTTTAGGAGTTCAGAGAAGTGTTCAATCCAGCGACCTGTGATTTCTGTTGATTTAGTAAACAGGGTCGAAGACTCCTTGGAAAGCAAAGGAGCTGATGTGGAGCTCTTGGGTCCATAAGCTTGCTTCATAAGATGGTAAAGCTTCTTGCTGTCATTTGCATCAGCAGCAGCCTGAACATCACGAGCAAGATCCTCCCACCAAGTGTTCTGCATCTTCCTGAGAGATCGCTGCAGTAGTGATTTTACACTGTTATAGTGGGCAAGTGCTAGACTTTGCTGCACAGTAGACAGTTCTCTGTGTAGCAATACATTGTGGGCATGGCGCTTTACCACCAATAGTCGCTGAACTTCAGCATCATGTTCATCAAACCAGTCTCTGTGTCTGGGAATAACATATCCCAGTGTTTCGGCTGCACATTGTAGAACCTGGTCTCGAAAATCCTCCCATGCTGCAGCAGTTTCAATGCTGGACAAGTAAGTCTGAAGCTCTTTCCTAACCACAGCATCATATACCTTGTGGACATTTAGACGGCGAGGAATGCTGACTGGTCCTCTTCTCTCTTTCACTCTAATCATCATTCGAAACTTTACTTGCACCAGACTGTGGTCTGTCCAGCATTCCGATCCATGAAAGGACTTGACATTACAAATGTCATAGATTTCGCACTTGCGGATGATGACATAATCCAGCAAGTGCCAAACTTTAGACCTTGGATGCATCCATGTTGTTGTGTGGTCACCTTTGTGCATAAAATGAGTGCTTGCGATGTAAAGTCCATGTCCTTCGCAAAGCTCCAGTAGCATGAGACCATTGCTATTCATTTTCTCTACTCCAAAACGTCCTAGAGAGCTCCATGTTTGCCAGTCTGTTCCAAACCTGGCATTAAAATTACCCAGTAGAATGACTTTATCAGAATTGGGGATTTTTCTAAGTATGGCTCTCAGCTGGGTATAAAAGATTGTTTTATCTTCATCACAGCTAGTCAAAGTAGGTGCATAGGCACTTATTAGAGTAGCAAACAGGGAGCTCTTCCAACTTCTTAGGGATATCAGATCGAACTGCAAAACCAACACCAGCCTCTCTGCGCTCCTCCTTCTGCCTTCCCTTCCAAAAAAAGGTGTATCCACCTCCTACTTCCTCAAGCTGACCATCACCTTCTATACGAGTCTCTGAGAGCGCAGCAATATCAATGTTATAACAGTTCAGCTCACAAGCAACAAGTGCAGTGCTTCTTTCAGACCTACAATCACTCTTGTTGTCCAACAGAGTGTGCACATTTCAACATGAAATGTTTATGTTGCGTCCAGATTTTATAAATAAAAGACTTTGTTTTTCGAGCGCAGGATGGACATCCGTCAGTCGCGCTAAACTGACCAGATATGGAAAGACAAGCAATTTTTGGTTCACCTTTTCTAGAACCTCCCTGGCCTCTGGGTGGGCAGTGCCTTCTCCAAATGGAGCTGCTCAGACACCCATGCAGCAACTGAATCCTACCGCTGTCTTGGGCGACAAAGAGACGACTTTATACCTAGCATGGGCCGCCTACATGCAGGTTGCTGACTACATGCTTCCAACCCGTCAGGTCTGCATGCTTCACCACCTTCCCATCGTAGCAGGACTTCCGAATAAAAAAAAAACTAAAAATATATAAATATATACTAACAATGAAGAAAATATATACTAAAAATAAGATAAATATATTTCAGGGGAAAGAAAAAAAAATGTTTTAAATGCACATATCGAGCAGAGGTCAGCAATGCCTGTGCAGAGTTTTATGTCCAATAAGGCTTGCACAACACCTCATAGACCCTCTCCACTTTATTGACATTATCCAGAGACAAGCCGGAGCAGGATGTCTGGCGCCAATATGAGTCGCAGGCTCAGGGATGTGGGAGCGCCGTGATCTCTAGCACAAACCAAAGATCCCCAAAATGTCCAATGCCATTCCCTGCATATCTGATTTTATATCAGAGTGACCTTCTCCTAGAGACATGCTTCAACAAAAGCTGAAGGTTGCCTCCCTCTCAGTGGTCTTTCAGCACGCCGGACACCGTCCTGGAATTTCTGCATACTCGTGCTATTGTTAGATAGCCGATGAGCCTGCACTAGGTCCATCCGAGCTTTCAACAGGTCTTGTTTTTAATCCTGATGGGTTTCTAGCAACCCTCCTCACCAGGATAGCCTGGTGGAGGTGCCAGTTTAGTCGCCGGCAACCTGACCATGCAACAGGTTGTACTGGATTACATTACATGTTACCTGTAGCACTTATGAGAGCCTCATACGCGACCTGACATATATATTTGAAGATATATATATATATGTATGCATATATGTATATATGTATATACATATATGCATGTATGTATAAATATGCATATATATATATATATGTGTGTGTGTATATATATATATATATATATATATATATATATATATATATATAAACATGCACCTTATTATAATAAAGCCCTTCAAGAAGCGAGATATACAAATAATATAAAATTTTTTAATAATCCGAAATATTTTTATAATTTTAGTAATAATAATTATAACAATAATGACCTTTTTAATAAACATAACTTTTATACTCATGATAATGTCTTCTTAGGTAATTATAATAAGAATAATAGGTATTATGATAATAAATTACATAAGCATAATTGTAATGGAAACAATAATAGTTTTAATTTTAATTTTCTTAATGATAATAATAAATTTAATAATATTAATAATAAATACAATGATATCTATAATAAGAACAAACTCTGGCTAATTATCCCATACGGCGTTCAAGTTAAAACTAACATTATTAATGAAGTTTTTAAAGTTATTGATTTATTCCTTAGAGATAATAAAAAATATTATATTTTTTCTAAAAATAATTTTGGTGTAGGTTATTCTACTACTAAGAATGTTGCTAATATTATCTCTTCTTTTAATAGATTTAAGTTAAATAAGTATTATAAATTTAAATTTAATAATTATTCTAATATTAATTTTAATAATAATAATGTTGACCAGGATATAATTAATTGTACATGTTTAGATAAAACTAAATGTAATTTTAATAATATATGTAATTTGAAAGATGTAGTGTATAAATGTATAGTGAAATTATTGAATGAAAATAAACATAAATGTTTATAATTTAAATAAGATTTATATAGGATCGACTTCTAATAAAATTAAATTAAGAGTAGCTCAACATATGCACTCATTTAAGAATAGAAATTTGATTAATTCTACTGGCCTCAGCAAATATATTTGGGAACTTAAATCTAAAAATATTAACTATATTTTAAAATGGGAGATAGTTTGTAAAGCTAAATCCTATCATATAGGTAATAACTTTTGTAATTTATGTAATAATGAATTTAAAGAGATATTATTTCATAAGGATTATAATTTACTTAATTCTTTTGATGAACGAAAAATAAAATGTAGACATAAACTACTTTATTTATATAAAAACTTTAGCTAATGAATTTTTTTATACATGGGTATGTGTATATGCATGAGTATATGTATATGTATGAGTGTGCGTGTTTTAGTCTATATGCGTTAGTATGTATGTATATTTATAGGTGTATGTATATATGTTTACGTATGTATTTATATAGGTTTAAGTATATATATGTGCTTGTGTTTATATATGTTTGTGTATATTTAGTGTAAATTTGTATTTACATGTATGTATAAATATATGTATTTGTGAGTATAGATGTATATTTATCTATATTGTGTGTGAGTGTGGTTTTGTTTTATAATATTCCTTCTTTATATATTTATTTGTGTGAATTTTACTTTGTGTATATATTTATGAGTATTTTTGTGTATATGTATGTATATGTATATTTATGTATGTACTTATGTAAATGTGTATATATATGTATATATATGGGTATAAGTATATATGTGAGTGTGTGTGATTTGTCTATATAAATTAGTAAGTATATATATATATATGTGTGTATGTATGTATATTTATGTGTATATATATATATATATATATATATATATATATATATATATATATATGTGTATATGTATATACATGTTTTTTCTGTGTATATATGTGTGTATATTTTATGTGTTGATATGTTTTTCTAAGTGAGTATTAATGTATATTTATGCATTCTTTTATATATATATATTTATGTATGTATATGAGTTTGTATGTGTGTGTGTATATTGTGCATATATATGTATGTGCATTTGAGTATACATAAGTATATTTTTTGTGTGTATAAACTAGAGAATACATATGTGTGTATATATTTTTTATTCTTATATATATGTATATATGTATGTATTTGTATATAATATGTATATATTTGAGAGTATGGAAGGGTGAGTGTGAGTGTGTATTTATATATACTATTCTTTATTTATTTATATGTGTGTATGAGTGTATTTGTATATATTTGTATACTTAGATAGGTATATGTGTGTATGTGTAGATATATATATATATATATATATATATATATATATATATATATATGGAAGTGTGTATGTTTTGGTCTATATGTGTTATTATGTCATCATCATCATCATCATTGTTTAACGTCCGCTTTCCATGCTAGCATGGGTTGGACGACTTGACTGAAGACTGGTGAAACCGGATGGCAACACCAGACTCCAATCTAAATTTGGCAGAGTTTCTACAGCTGGATGCCCTTCCTAACGCGAACCACTCAGAGAGTGTATATATGTATGTATATATATGTGTGTATTTATGTATATATGTGTATGGATGTATTTATTTATGTATATGTTTATGTGTATATATGTGTGTATGGTGTGTGTGTATATACGTATATTATTATGTATATTCGTATGTATATATGTTTATATGTTTTATATATAAGTATGTATATTTGTATATGTATGTAAGTGTGTATATATATATATATATATATATATATATATGTATGTATGTATAAGGGCGTGTGTTGGGGTATTTATAATATTTCCTCTTTAATTATTCTAGTAGTTATATTTTATTTTTATTGGTAGGTTAATATTTTAGGAAATTTAAGGTTTTATATTACAATGACACTACGATTTTTATAAGACTAAATCAATAGTAGTATTTTAGCTTATTTCATAATATTTAATTTACGACTCTTAGTCTTATTATTAATTTATTATATATTAGAATTTAAAATTTATTAATATATTTTATAAGATAGCTATAGTTTTTTGTTCTTTTTATGTTGTTAGTTATATAAATTTAAAATTTTTCATTCATTTTTTTAAGTATTATTCTTTCATTCATGTTTTCGTATTCTATTCTCTATTTTAATGTAGTATTTTCGTGCGACCTCTTGCTTAAAACGCTATAGCTATTAGATAACGTCTTAGTTTCAGTTTGAATTACGGAAAAATATGGATAAGTACCGTTTTTTTCTTTGCTAAAGATTTTCTACTATTTGAAAATAATATGTATTCTTGTTTTTTGTATTATTCATTTGGTTCTTTAAAGATTATTTTTAATAGATAACTTATTTAACACTTAATTATTTAGAAGTTATAGTTTCATTTCAACATAATATTAGAACTTCGATTTGAATAGTGTTGATATATTTTCGATTGTTTTTGATTAATAATATTTGATTAATAATTAGTCTTTATTGTTTATAATATCGTTAACGGTTTTTTGAATTAAAACTTTGTATATATATATAAAATTTAATCTTTTATTCTTAATAATTTTTTTCTTTCCTAATTTTTTCATTCCTAATTTTTTCATTCATATTTTTATTTTTACGTTTGTAGAAATAAATATTCTTGTATTTTTCTATTATTCTATTGATTTTTAAAGATAATAAAATAAACGATTTTAGTTTTAAATAGTATAGCTTTAACTATTACACCGGTTAAATATGTACTAATTTTATCTTCATTATTATTTTAAACTTAAACTTCGTTCAAATTGTATTTAAAACAATGATAATTTAAAACAATGATAATTTATGTAAGCTGATTTTTGTATATAATATACATGTTAGCATATATTATAATGGATGAAGGGATGATTATTGAATGTTTATTATTTTGATATTTTGATATTTTTAATTGTTGGTTAAGATATATATATTTATTTATTTTAATTATTGTTCTACTTACGACCCGAAGATTAGGTATATTTTTGAATAGAATTTATTTTCGATAATTTCAATTGATTTTAATTGATTTAAATTTCCTTTCTATTTGAAAATTAGTTATGAAACACGTGTAGTCATTTTTTTATCTTTATCTTATGATATTTACTTTGTTTTATATTATACTCATTTATTGTGCTTTTAATTGTTAATTTTTCTATATGTGATACTGGATTTTCATCGATGAGTTCTTGAAACTTGGTTATTTTCCCTAAAACTATATATTTTATATATATATATATATATATATATATATATATATATATATATATATATATATGTACATATATATGTGTGTATGTATAAATATATATATGTATATGTATATATAAATGGATATATATATTTATATGTATATATACACACATATACAAGTACTGCTATCTGTTGGAGCTTTAGCACTTTAGCTGCTATTTCTGAACTTCGGTATGTGGTGAAGCAACTGTTGCTGATCCCTTAACTATGTTTATACACACATATATATATACATACATATATATGTATATATACATATATATATGCACATATATATTCATATATATATATATATGCACACACACCCATTCACACACACACACACACACACATATATATATATGCACACACACACACATATATATATATATGTAGTAAAAATTAAAGATTCAGATGAACTTAGGAAGTTGAGGCACCAGAATTTAGTATGGTATTATCCGTACAGTTTCAAACTAAGGTGATTAAAATCAAAATAAGCAACAGGATATCCAGAGGTAATGCTGTACGATAGTTTCAAGCAACTCCATTTAATTGAACAATGCAACCATTACAACAATTTAAAGGCAGAGCAATTGTCAGCTGCACAAAGACATAGAATTAAATTAAATTAAAACAAATGGACACATTAGTATAATTTTACCTCAAACCTTCAAGAAGGTAAGGAGATAGACAAAGATCATGCTGTCTTCATATATATATATATATATATATATATATATATATATATATATATACATATATATATGAATAAATATGTGTATATATATATATATATGTATATATATGCCACATTCCAGGGAGTAAAACTAGATGTAGTTGATAGCTTCCATTATATAGCTGACCAAGTTAGTAGTGGGGGGGGGGTGCACTGAAAGTGTAGCTGCTAGAATAAGAATAGCCTGGGCAAAGTTCAGAGAGCTCTTACCTCTGCTGGTGACAAAGGGTCTCTTGCTCGGAGTAAAAGGCCGACTGTAGGATGCATGTGTACGAACAGCCATGCTACATAACAGTGAAACATGGGCCGTGACTGCTGAGGACATGCGTAAGCTCGCAAGGAATGAAGCCAGTATGCTCCGATGGATGTGTAATGTCAGTATGTATACTCAACAGAGTGTAAGTACCTTGAGAGAAAAGTTGAACCTAAGAAGCATCAGTTGTGGTGTGCAAGAGAGATGATTGCGCTGGTATGGTCATGTGGTGAGAATGAATGAAGATAGGTGTGTGAAAAAGTGCCACACTCTAGCAGTTGAGGAAACCTGTGGAAGACTTGGGATGAGGTGGTGAAGCATGACCTTTGAATATTAGGCCTCACCGAGGCAATGACTTGTAACCGAGACCTTTGGAAATATGCTGTGCATGAGAAGACCCGGCAAGCCAAGTGAGACCATAATCCGAGGCCTCTGCCAGGCATGTAGCCAGCCCACTTATGCGTACCTTTCCTTCATTGGACACTAAACTCCGCTTGCGAAGACCTGTTGGGGCAAGTGAAATCGGAATTGTGATGGCACCTGTACCAGTGGAGCGCTAAGAACACTGTCCGAGCATGATTATTGCTAGAGCAGGCTGTCTGGCTTCCGTGCTTGTGGCATGTAAATAGCACCATTTGAGCATGATCGTTACCAGTGTCGCCTTACTGGCACTTATGCCAGTGGCACGTGAAAAAATATTCGAGCGAGGTTGTTGCCAGTGCCGCTGGACTGGCTCCTGTGAAGGTGGCACGTAAAATACACCATTCTGAGCATGGCCGTTGCTAGTGCTGCCTGACTAGCCTCCATGCCGGTGGCACGTAAAAGCACCTACTACACTCTTGAAGTGGTTGGCATTAGGAAGGGCATGCAGCTGTAAAAACTCTGCCAAATCAGATTGGAGCCTGGTGCAACCATCTGGTTCGACAGTTCTCAGTCAAATCGTCCAACCCATGCTAGCATGGAAAGCGGACATTAAACGATGACGATGATGATATATATATATATATATATATATGTATATATATATATATATATATATATATATATATATATATATATATATATATATATATATATATAGTATGAGGCGTTTAGTTCACTGGTGATCTAAATGAATAGGTATACTGAGTAAGAGTTCTAATTGGTCATACATTCTGGAGAATAATTTTATCTAATGATATATGAGTGTAAACTCAGTAACTGAAAGTAGGCATCTAGTGTAGAAACAAATGTTGTAGTTTGCAATTAAAGCCTGTTATTTCCATACTAATGTTCTATAAATTTTATATATGCACACACACAACATTAGATAGGATTTCTACTGATTCTCTCTTCATAGTATGATAACAGCAGAAGAAGTATTGAGCTAAAAGCAAACCTTTGTACTTGGCATTTATCAACGTGGAGAAAGCCTTCAACAGTGTTTTACTTGCTGATCTGGTGATAATTGTGGAAGCTAGGGTTAGACAAATGGTTTGTGAGGATTATTTAAGCCAGGTAGAGAGATGCTATCAATAAGGTGAGAGTTAACAATGAGTACAGCAATGAATTTAGGGTGCAGTTAGGTTTTCACCAGAGTTTGGTTATCAGTTCCTTCATATTTATCATAGTCCTCCAGGCCATAATGGAGGAATTAAGAACAATTTTCTCTGGGAACTCCTTTGTACTGATGACTAAATCTATAGTAGAACTAGAAATGAAATTCCAGGTGAGGAAACAAAATTGGGAATCAAAGAGCTTTAAAGTTAACTTAGTAAAGTCTCAAGTTCTGGTTAGCAAGAAAACAGATGTGATGTTAATCCCTTTGGGTAAATGACCCTGTTTAATATGTAGAAGAGGTGTAAGTAGAAATTCCACATGGTGTAATTAGTGCAGACAATAGAGACATACAAGGTGCAGTGAAACCACAGGTAAGTTTAGAGAGAAAATAAACAGAACACATGGGAAATAGATTTTTTGGAATGCCCTGCAGGATCCTTAGAGGTAGTAGATAATTTCTGTTACCTAGGAAACCTAATTATCAGTGGTGGGGTGATTTGTCGAAACTACTGTTGCTGGAATAATTCAGTGGAGAAAGTTCAGAGAGCTGTTACCTCTGTTGGTAATAAAAGGCCTCCCTCTCAAAGTGAAAGAGTAGTGGCATGATGCCTGTGTACAAACAACAATGTTACATGGTTGTAAAACTTGGACCTTGAGTGTAGAGGACATCTGAAGGCTAGAAAGGAACGAAGCTAGCATACTCTGATGAATGTGCAATGTCACTGTGTATGTGCAACAAAGTACAAATGTATTGAGAGAAAAATTGGGTATAAGGGACATCAGATGTGGTGTGCAAGAGAGAAGACTGTATTGATATGGTCATGTGATGTGCATGGATGAGAACAGCTGTATAAAGAAGTGTCAATCACTAACCAAAGATGGAACTGGTTGAAGGAGAAGACCCAGGAAGATATGGGATGAAGACTGACCTTGAAATGTTGAGCCTCATCGAGGAGATGGCAAGGGTCTGAGATGACTGGTGATATCTTTTAGCTTTTACTTGTTTCAGCCATTAGACTGCCACCATGCTGGGGCACCACCTTGAAGAATTTTTAGTTGAATGTATTGACCCCAGTACTTATTTTTTTTCTTTAAAGGCTGGTACTTTTCTATTTTTTAAAGCCCCTTACTCCCCCGAAGTGATTTTTAATATAGGTAAATATTTCTTATCACTTATAGATAGGCATTTTCCAATCAATCATAACTATAGAAAGCTCTTCAATAAGCATAACCTAAAAATTAGTTTTAGCATAACTACTAATTTTAAAAATATAATTGCACACAACACACAAAAACAACAAAATGAAATCAGCTGTTCATGCAGGGATAAAAATTTGTGCCCGCTAAATGGAGCTTGTATGTCCGAGACTATCATTTATGAAGCCACCGTAGACTCTACAACCACTAAGGGCATAGTTTTGTCAAAGAAATATGTGGGTCTCACTGAAGGGAGTTTCAAAGCCAGCTTCAACAATACACCTTGAGCTTCAGACACTGTGAAAAAAGAAAAACAACTAAATTATCCAGTCATATATGGTCCTTTAAAGATAAAGGTGTCAGTTACAACATCCATTGGAAGATCTTAGCCAAGTGTAAGCCTTACACCAACGGCAGTGGAAAGTGTGGTCTTTGCGATATGGAAAGATGGCTCATCTGGAAAAGCAGCTGAGACCCCGCTACATATCTAAGTTCA
The DNA here is from genome assembly GCF_046866305.1 of Octopus bimaculoides. Classification (NCBI taxonomy): domain Eukaryota; kingdom Metazoa; phylum Mollusca; class Cephalopoda; order Octopoda; family Octopodidae; genus Octopus; species Octopus bimaculoides. Next base: position 7,541,269 of record NC_142955.1, read on the forward strand.
AGAACTGAACTTTTTGGATCATGTCCACATGTGGCTAAATATTTGTTACGTTTTTGGTCCCCCCGAGATCACAGATAGAACCTGTTTTTTATATTGTGTCCACATACAAGCATTTCATTTCTTACATATATATTTTCATATTTTTACATATTTTTGTATATATATTTTTTATATATTTTATTGCTTTATATATTTTTATGTATTTTTTCTGTAAATTACCTTTCACCCTGCATTTTTGTGCATGTGCGTATAGGGATGTATATAAGAACATAATTGTGTGCATATGGGTATATATACATGTGTGTGGGTATGTGCATGTGTATGGATGCATATATATGTATCCATATAGGTGTGTTTGTGGGTGTACATGTATGTGTTTCATGCAAGTGTGAGTGAGCATATGTATATGCACAAGCATGTGTGTGTATGTACCTGCACGCATACACGGATTCTATGAGCATGGGTTTACCTTTGAGTATTTTTACTTTTTCCCTTTATTTAATGGTCAGTCTCATAGCTCTTTTGTTTGTCGAATAATGGTCATCTTCATAATAATTTTCCTTTATTTAACGATCATTTTCATAGCATTTTTGTTTGTCTTAATTACTGTTGGAGCAGACTTCTGCCCTGACATCTGAAACTGAGTTTTATTATGGCAACCGACTAATTGTCACATATTATATTATATTATATATATATATATATATATATATATATATATATATATATATATATATATATGACGGGCTTCTTTCAGTTTCTGTCAACCAAATCTACTCACAAGGCTTTGGTCAGCCCAAGGCTATAGTAGAAGACACTTATCCCTGGTGCCACACAGTGGGACTAAACCTGAAACCATGTGGTTGGGAAGCAAGCTTCTTACCTCACAGCCATGCCTGTGCCTATTTACCACATTTGAGTAGACCTCTCCTTCCTTCACAACTCATCTTGTAACACCCAACCTTCCATCAATATTCTAACTGAAGTACTACTTATTCAGATGCTGTAAATAATACAGTAATCCCCATCTGTTGTCCCTTGTCACTGCCTCCTCCCTCACTTTCACTTCTAGTCTCCAAAACTGGTATTCATTGCACCCATCTCAATCCCCATCTCTAATCCTCTGTCACACTCTCTTCACACTCTAATGCATTCATCTACTTACTCACATTTTCTCTTTTCCCCTTCTTTCTTTCTTTCTCTTTCTCTTTCACATGCATCTTGACCTAACATCTCAATAATAATCCTTTCTATTAAGGCACAAGGTTTAATTTTTGGGGGGAAAGGTTAAGTTGATTACATCCACCCCAGAACTTAACTACTACTTATTTTAGTGACCCTGAAAGGATGAAAGGCAAAGTTGATCTTGGTGGAATTTCAACTCAGAACATCAGGATGGATGAAATGCCACTAAACCTTTTGTCTGGTGTATTAATGATTCTGCCAGCTTTCCCACCTTTACATCTCAATAATGATTTCAAATTTTAGCACAAATCCATTGACCCCAGTACACAACTGGTACTTATTTTATCAACCCTGAAAGGATGAGAAGTTAAGTTGACCTTGGCAGAATTTGCACTCAGAATGTTAAGACAGACGAAATGCCACTAAGCATTTTGTCTGGTGTGCTGATGATTCTGCCAGCTTCCTGCGTTATCAATAATAATAATTACTAGCTGGACTTGTGAAAACTTCATGGAAAACATAAAAAATGTAAGTTGTGTGCTGATGCCATGAGAAATGTTTCTATATTGTGACAGTAACAGAATATAGAAAGAAGTGTAAAACCAATAACTATATAATCCAACCAAAATATCTGTTACGCAAACATAAACAGAATTACTATCTAGCCTTAGAATACATTGTACATATTCAAAGAACTTTCTTGGTTTAGTGGTGTGGAACATTCTTCTGATATTCTTTTTTTATTCTTACTTGTTTCAGTCATTTGACGGTGGCCATGCTGGAGCACCACCCTTTAGTTGAAGAAATCAACCCCTGGACCTATTCCCTGCAAGCCTGGTGATTATTCTATCACTCTGTTCTGCTGAGCAGCTAAGTTACGGGGACACAAATACACCAACATTGATTGTCAAGCAATGGTGGTGGTGGGAAACACAAAGATACACACACACATACACCAGGTGGTGCTTTTAAGTTAAACATGGCCTGGGCCTATATTGGCCAAAACCTATTAAAGTTACATATATGACAGGCTTCTTTCAGTTTCCGTCTACCAAATTCACTCTTGAGGCTTTGGCCGGCCTGAGACTATAGTAGAAGACGCTCTTTAAAGTAAAGAATTGAATTTCATGTAGCCACCTGTTGGCAACTTTTCTCCCCCATCTATTTTGTAGGGAGTATTACCCATTTTTCTGGGCTCTTTTCACAGTTATACCCGGTTCAAAATTTGCATTAGTTTTTGTATGAAAGGAAAAAAAAAAAAAGAAAGGAAGCAGGCTTGTTTGTAGTTTGTAGAGAAAACATTAAACGTGCCTGAAAAAAAAATTTTCTTTCCCCCCAACTAAAAGACATGCAGAACTATGAAAGAAGGCGAATAAGTACTGGGGTGGGGGAAAGAAGAGAGAACTAACACTTGATCATTCTAGAACTCCCAGAATAAAAACGTAAACACCTGAAAGCCTTTCCCTCCATTCATTACTAAATATCTTTCTCTCTTCTTCATTGTTAAAAGTAAAGAAGCTCGAAAAGATCCATTGTATTTCAGTCTAATTGTCATTGTAAATGACTGGTGCTTTCCTTTCTCTGTCTTTATCGCTTTACTCCTTTTCCCTATGGTTAAGTGAGTGAAGATGCATGGCTCAGTGGTTAGGGTATTCGGCCCACGATCATAAAGTCATGACTATGATCCCCTGCAGTGCACTGTGTTCTTGAACAAGGTACTCAACTTTACCTTGCTACAGTCCACTCAGTTAGCAAAAATAAGTTGTAACTGTAATTCAAAGGGGCCAGCCTTGTCACATTCTGTGTGAGGCTGAACCTCCCAGAGAACTATCTTATGGTATGCATGTCTGTGGAGTACTCAGCTACTTGTGTGTTAATTTTATGAGCAGACTGTTCTGTTGATCAGATAAATAGGAACCTCATCATTGAAACCGACAGGGTGCCATTTTTTAAAAAGAGTGACAGAAAAGGAAATGTTCCATATTGTAAGACAAAAATGTCGTGTTTCATATAAGCAGTGAAAGCTAAGACGAAGTAATTGCTATTCTGTCGTGTTGTGACTTTGCCCTTGACTCATGTTCAGTTTGATAACAACAGCCTGTGTTTATCTGGGGGTTTGGCCTTGAGATCTGTGAGACCCACAAATGCCACTGTTAGGACCGGATTAACACTCATAGTGACCCTAATAAAGATTTTCCTGACCCTATATAGGATCTTTTTACTTTTTCTTCCAAACCACTTAGCTGGCCAAAATGAGATGTAGCCGCAATTCAAAGGGGTCAACCGAATCTCTCTGAGAACTATGTTAATGGTATGCATGTCTGTGGACATGCATACCACTTGC